>NW_026114534.1:0-280000 GCF_025231255.1 Drosophila biarmipes
CCTTGCCTGTTACAAAAGTCGTTTACAATTGATTCTAGGCTTTGTCATTGTATTAAATAATGCTTTATATGTAACTAGCGCGGCATCAGGTGATCAAAGATCCTCCCAATTTACTATGTTACAAATTACATTGGCATCACATCCATTGTCGTTTAAAAAGTAAATTATAAACTTTAAATGGTTTAGAAGCCATACAATGCAAATTGCCCCTTATTTATCATTGCAGTCCCAGCACGGATACGACCTTAGAGGGCGTTCAGGCATAATCCAACGGACGTAGCGTCATACCACTGTTCGCTCGAACAAGTATTGTGCCATTGGTCCGTACCTGCGGTTCCTCTCGTACTACGCGCAGGAATGCTGTCGCAACAACGTTTTGTCATTAGTAGGGTAAAACTAACCTGTCTCACGACGGTCTAAACCCAGCTCACGTTCCCTTGCATGGGTGAACAATCCAACGCTTGGTGAATTTTGCTTCACAATGATAGGAAGAGCCGACATCGAAGGATCAAAAAGCGACGTCGCTATGAACGCTTGGCCGCCACAAGCCAGTTATCCCTATGGTAACTTTTCTGACACCTCTTGTTAAAAACTCTTTAAACCAAAAGGATCGATTAGGCCGAGCTTTTGCTGTCCCTGTGTGTACTGAACACCGAGATCAAGTCAGCATTTGCCCTTTTGCTCTATGTGTGGTTTCTGTCCGCACTGAGCTGGCCTTGGGACACCTCCGTTATTATTTGAGAGATGTACCGCCCCAGTCAAACTCCCTACCTGGCAATGTCCTTGAATTGGATCATACCTGAGTAATTGGAGTTATACCAAATTTTCAAATCAAAAATACATAAATGCACCGTTTTATTAAAGAATTTGTTTGCGATTATATAACAAACTCGTGATACTTTGATCAAGAAGCTTGCATCAAAACCCAATACCATAAGATATAATAAATATATCCGTATAATGGCTAGGAAATGATACACGTTCCATTTAATCAAGTAAGTAAGGAAACAATAAGAGTAGTGGTATTTCATTGGCGATACCAAACCGAGGTCTAATATCTCCCACTTATTCTACACCTCTTATGTCTCCTTACACTGCCAGATTAGAGTCAAGCTCAAAAGGGTCTTCTTTCCCCGCTAATTATTCCAAGCCCGTTCCCTTGGCTGTGGTTTCGCTAGATAGTAGATAGGGACAGTAGGAATCTCGTTAATCCATTCATGCGCGTCACTAATTAGATGACGAGGCATTTGGCTACCTTAAGAGAGTCATAGTTACTCCCGCCGTTGACCCGCGCTTACTTGAATTTCTTCACTTTGACATTCAGAGCACTGGGCAGAAATCACATTGTGTCAACACCCCGCTAGGGCCATCACAATGCTTTGTTTTAATTAGACAGTCGGATTCCCCAAGTCCGTGCCAGTTCTGAATTGATTGTTAATTGATAATCGTTATAATTAATAAGAACTAATTGGTTTAACCCCAATTAGTATTCTTAAAATTTTAGCAAGAAAGTTCCACAATTGGCTACGTAACTAAACTATCCGGGGAACAAGTAACTAACATAAATGCTAGAAACTCTATTTACCCAGAACGAGCACATAAACCATGTTATTGTTTCCCAATCAAGCCCGACTATCTCAATCTTCAGAGCCAATCCTTATCCCGAAGTTACGGATCTAATTTGCCGACTTCCCTTACCTACATTATTCTATCGACTAGAGACTCTTCACCTTGGAGACCAGCTGCGGATATTGGTACGGCCTGTTGAGAAGTTTGCGTGTCCCCACCATAAATTTTCAAGGTCCGAGGAGAAAATATCGACACAACAGTATATGTCATGCTCTTCTAGCCCATCTACCATATCTCTCTGCGAAAGACTTCCATGGTAGTACGGCTATAAAACAGAAAAGAAAACTCTTCCGATATCTCTCGACGGCTTCTTTATGGTCGTTCCTGTTGCCAGGATGAGCACGAGGCCCATATTTAATAACAAACGGATACTCAACAGGTTACGGAATTGGAACCGTATTCCCTTTCGTTCAAAATTATTCAAGTATATTAATTTAGCTAGATTTTATATAATATATATATTTGTTTGGCATTTGTATTTTACTTGAAAATTTTCGGCTTTCGCCTTGAACTTAGGACCGACTAACTCGTGATCAACCACTGTTCACACGAAACCCTTCTCCACTTCAGTCCTCCAAGGTCTCATTCGATTATTTGCTACTACCACCAAGATCTGTACCAATGGCAGCTCCATGCAGGCTTACGCCAAACACTTCTACGCATACCATTGTACCTTCCTACTCACTAAAGTTTCAAAATTTATATTACAAGTAATATAAATCATCTACTTTAGCGGTAATGTATAGGTATACAACTTAAGCGCCATCCATTTTAAGGGCTAGTTGCTTCGGCAGGTGAGTTGTTACACACTCCTTAGCGGATTTCGACTTCCATGATCACCGTCCTGCTGTTTTAAGCAACCAACGCCTTTCATGGTATCTGCATGAGTTGTTAATTTGGGCACCGTAACATTACGTTTGGTTCATCCCACAGCGCCAGTTCTGCTTACCAAAAGTGGCCCACTGGGCACATTATATCATAACCTTGAACTTCATATCAAGAAAGTTAAGGTTCTTACCCATTTAAAGTTTGAGAATAGGTTAAGATCGTTTCGACCCTAAGGCCTCTAATCATTCGCTTTACCAGATAAGATTATTTTATATAATATTAAAATGCACCAGCTATCCTGAGGGAAACTTCGGAAGGAACCAGCTACTAGATGGTTCGATTGGTCTTTCGCCCCTATACTCAATTCTGACAATCGATTTGCACGTCAGAACTGTTTCGGTCTTCCATCAGGGTTTCCCCTGACTTCAACCTGATCAAGTATAGTTCACCATCTTTCGGGTCACAGCATATATGCTCAAGGTACGTTCCAGTTAGAGGCATAAATAATATAAATATCATTATACATAACTATATAGAACGCCCCGGGATTGTGTTAATTAGCTATAAATAGTTAAAAAACTAATCCCATTATTAGTCAAGTTAATTACGCTATTAGGTTTATATCCCAATAACTTGCACATATGTTAGACTCCTTGGTCCGTGTTTCAAGACGGGTCCCGAAGGTATCCTGAATCTTTCGCATTGTTAATCCTACAAGTGCATATAATAAACACAAAAATCAATGATAATTATGCCATTATATAATTCCGAAAAATTAACGCACTGTATTCATATAAATCTATCAGCACTTTATCAAATTAATAACATTTATTCTGTGTTAAAATGCAAGCAAATTAATTTGAATAAACTATAAGTTATATTTTATGATAAATTTGGTATGCTAATAGATTACAATGTCCTTATATGGAAAAAATGCACACTATTATCATAATATTGTTTAAATATTACAATTCTAATGATGAATTTTCCATAACGGATATTCAGGTTCATCGGGCTTAACCTCTAAGCAGTTTCACGTACTGTTTAACTCTCTATTCAGAGTTCTTTTCAACTTTCCCTCACGGTACTTGTTTACTATCGGTCTCATGGTTATATTTAGTTTTAGATGGAGTTTACCACCCACTTAGTGCTGCACTATCAAGCAACACGACTCTTTGGAAACATCATCTAGTAATCATTAACGTTATACGGGCCTGGCACCCTCTATGGGTAAATGGCCTCATTTAAGAAGGACTTAAATCGTTAATTTCTCATACTAGAATATTGACGCTCCATACACTGCATCTCACATTTGCCATATAGACAAAGTGACTTAGTGCTGAACTGATTTCTTTTCGCTCGCCGCTACTAAGAAAATCCTTGTTAGTTTCTTTTCCTCCCCTAATTAATATGCTTAAATTCAGGGGGTAGTCCCATATGAGTTGAGGTTGTGTATAACTTTTATATGCAATTAATTCTTTATATATAATGATAAAACATTTTATTAAATTCGTTATATTAATAATATCTGTATATAAATGGCATTTGTTTGATTTAACGAATCAACGAAGAACAATAATATTGTCAACGGTTTTCTATTTTCTAATCATTAATAAGAGACAATTCTAGATAAATTTTTATGCTAGACATTTCTCAGTATCATTTGATTGAAAAAGAAAATATTTCTCTTCGTTTTTCACATTCAAATTATTTACTAATGTGAGATAATGTTTTTCATATATTTTTTAATATTATGAATAAAATAATTAAATTATTATTATCCAATAATATACCATATGCTTATAAAATTTCATTATAAAATTTGTATAAGCAACTTAATTAGCATAGTCTTACAACCCTCAACCATATGTAGTCCAAGCAGCACTATAAAATTAATTAAAGTACATAACAGCATGGACTGCGATATGCGTTCAAAATGTCGATGTTCATGTGTCCTGCAGTTCACACGATGACGCACAGTTTGCTGCGTTCTTCATCGACCCATGAGCCGAGTGATCCACCGCTTAGAGTTTTATAAATTGGTTTCTTAATTTTGTCAAATATGTTTTTATTGAAAGAAATTAAAAATACACCATTTTACTGGCATATATCAATTCCTTCAATAAATTTATTTTTATACCTAAAACGAATGCTGCGAAATGTCTTAGTTTTATATAACCAATATATATCAAAGTATTTCTTTTTAAATTGCATTTATTGTAAATAAATATATATATATATATATATTAATACTTTTTTAGCGATATAAATTGAAATTTATATAAAACATTAACCTGTATAAAACCAGGTACAACATTGTACATTTTAGGTTGTTGCATTATCCAATGTATGCGCATAACTGAGATGAACAATACATATCGCAACGCGTGTATATTATGGTCCATATACACACAGTATTTTAATTGTGTTTATATACAATAATAATTTAATATTATTATTTTAATAATTCGATTTGCTTGTTCGAATTTTTATTTGTTTGTTTTGGCTGCTTATTATTTCTCTCATATGTATTAAATACAATATATAATTTTAATATTTGCATTATTTCGATTTGCTTGTTCGAAATTTCATTTGATCTATATTAGATCATATACATTTTGGCAATTCATATTTTATTTGTATTACTATAATGTATTTATTATAATATAAACAAATATTTTATTAACGGTAAGGATATACAATAATAATTTAATATTATTATTTTAATAATTCGATTTGCTTGTTCGAATTTTTATTTGTTTGCTTTGGCTGCTTATTATTTCTCTCATATGTATTAAATACAATATATAATTTTAATATTTGCATTATTTCGATTTGCTTGTTCGAAATTTTATTTGATCTATATTAGATCTCATATACATTTTGGCAATTCATATTTTATTTGTATTATTATAATGTATTTATTATAATATAAACAAATATTTTATTAACGGTAAGGATATACAATAATAATTTAATATTATTATTTTAATAATTCGATTTGCTTGTTCGAATTTTTATTTGTTTGCTTTGGCTGCTTATTAATTTCTCTCATATGTATTAAATACAATATATAATTTTAATATTTGCATTATTTCGATTTGCTTGTTCGAAATTTCATTTGATCTATAATAGATCTCATATACATTTTGGCAATTCATATTTTATTTGTAATACTATAATGTATTTATTATAATATAAACAAATATTTTATTAACGGTAAGGATATTAAAACATTAATGATCCTTCCGCAGGTTCACCTACGGAAACCTTGTTACGACTTTTACTTCCTCTAAATAATCAAGTTCGGTCAACTTTTGCGAAACAACCGTAACACGCAAGGCGTCACAGTGATCACGTCCGGAGACCTCACTAAATAATTCAATCGGTAGTAGCGACGGGCGGTGTGTACAAAGGGCAGGGACGTAATCAATGCGAGTTAATGACTCACACTTACTGGGAATTCCAAGTTCATGTGAACAGTTTCAGTTCACAATCCCAAGCATGAAAGTGGTTCAGCGGTTTACCCGGACCTCTCGGTCTAGGAAATACACGTTGATACTTTCATTGTAGCGCGCGTGCAGCCCAGGACATCTAAGGGCATCACAGACCTGTTATTGCTCAATCTCATTATTGCTAGACGCAATTTGTCCATTTAAGAAGCTAGTGTCCTTATAATGGGACAAACCAACAGGTACGGCTCCACTTATATAAACACATTCAAACACAATAAACATTTTACTGCCACCATGAATGAAGGCTATATAAGCTTCAACACCATAATCCTGAAGATATCTATTTAATATATTTGAGTCTCGTTCGTTATCGGAATTAACCAGACAAATCACTCCACGAACTAAGAACGGCCATGCACCACCACCCATAGATTCGAGAAAGAGCTATCAATCTGTCTTACACACTTATGTTCGGACCTGGTAAGTTTTCCCGTGTTGAGTCAAATTAAGCCGCAGGCTCCACTCCTGGTGGTGCCCTTCCGTCAATTCCTTTAAGTTTCAGCTTTGCAACCATACTTCCCCCGGAGCCCAAAAGCTTTGGTTTCCCGGGAAGCGACTGAGAGAGCCATAAAAGTAGCTACACCCAATTGCTAGCTGGCATCGTTTATGGTTAGAACTAGGGCGGTATCTGATCGCCTTCGAACCTCTAACTTTCGTTCTTGATTA
The DNA here is from genome assembly GCF_025231255.1 of Drosophila biarmipes. NCBI lineage: Eukaryota > Metazoa > Arthropoda > Insecta > Diptera > Drosophilidae > Drosophila > Drosophila biarmipes. The sequence continues at coordinate 6,639 of NW_026114534.1, forward strand.
ATGAAAACATCTTTGGCAAATGCTTTCGCTTAAGTTAGTCTTACGACGGTCCAAGAATTTCACCTCTCGCGTCGTAATACTAATGCCCCCAAACTGCTTCTATTAATCATTACCTCTTGATCTGAAAACCAATGAAAGCAGAACAGAGGTCTTATTTCATTATCCCATGCACAGAATATTCAGGCATTTGAAGCCTGCTTTAAGCACTCTAATTTGTTCAAAGTAATTGTACCGGCCCACAATAACACTCGTTTAAGAGCACTAATGCAGGTTTTTAAATAGGAGGAACATATGAAAAAATACAAGTATCTAAGCACATGTAAGAACTCCACCGGTAATACGCTTACATACATAAAGGTATAGTACTAACCACAATTGTAAGTTGTACTACCCGTATGAAGCACAAGTTCAACTACGAACGTTTTAACCGCAACAACTTTAATATACGCTATTGGAGCTGGAATTACCGCGGCTGCTGGCACCAGACTTGCCCTCCAATTGGTCCTTGTTAAAGGATTTAAAGTGTACTCATTCCAATTACAGGGCCTCGGATATGAGTCCTGTATTGTTATTTTTCGTCACTACCTCCCCGAGCTGGGAGTGGGTAATTTACGCGCCTGCTGCCTTCCTTAGATGTGGTAGCCGTTTCTCAGGCTCCCTCTCCGGAATCGAACCCTGATTCCCCGTTACCCGTTGCAACCATGGTAGTCCTAGATACTACCATCAAAAGTTGATAGGGCAGACATTTGAAAGATCTGTCGTCGGTACAAGACCATACGATCTGCATGTTATCTAGAGTTCAACCAATATAACGATCTTGCGATCGCTTGGTTTTAGCCTAATAAAAGCACATGTTCCATAAGGTTCATGTTTTAATTGCATGTATTAGCTCTAGAATTACCACAGTTATCCAAGTAACTGTTAACGATCTAAGGAACCATAACTGATATAATGAGCCTTTTGCGGTTTCACTTTTAATTCGTGTGTACTTAGACATGCATGGCTTAATCTTTGAGACAAGCATATAACTACTGGCAGGATCAACCAGAATAATGTTTTTATTCATATTTCATTCATATTTTTTGAATAGAAATTAGCAATATATATGTTGTTATAGATTTTATTTCTATCGAATACGGCCATTTTTATATAGCATTCGTATACGTTTGTTTTCCAATTTATACTTGTTTCGCCACTAATAATAACAAGTTTTTATTGATGTCAAAAAGAATCATATTCTTTATAAACACAATATTTATTTTTCATATATTTTCTTTATATATGCACATTTCATTCTAAAATATCATTTTTGTTCGACATACATAATATATTGTATCCACACATGTACAATTTTTGTTTAACCAATATAAGATATTGAGTTAATCATTTGTATTTTGACGATAAATTTAAAATTTATCTATATATATCCATATAAGTCTCTGGTAATATATAAAATAGAACCGAGTGTATATATATAATTATTACTACTATATTTATTTCTTAAATAATATATACTTATATATTATTTATATATATACTCTTTATTATATATTATATAATTTCTTAAATAACTCTCTTAATAGCTATTTTTTATTATCAACAATATAAGTTGATATTAATATTGAAAATGTATTCATAATTACATTTTTATATTTCTTTGGTAGACTTTTATGTACTATTATTATTTAATAATACACATATAATATAAATCATGTTAGCCTACCTCCTAAAATTAACGATAAAATTCGGAAACAATTTGTTATTCTATGTACAATAGAAACTTGGCCTTTGTTTCAACGTTATTATCTTTGGGCTTAAAATATTAACCGCGGAGCCAAGTCTCGTATTCAAATAAATGAATAAAGAAACAAATTTGACGGATAATATCTTCTCTACTGACATATGTCAATAGCAGACGGCCGGCCCATTGACCATCCTATAGTAGTTTTTGGACACGCTGTCTCCCATTCGGGTATATTCAATTTACTTTGCCACTCACCCATATAGTGTTCTCTTATATAATAAGACAACGCACTTTTATATTCATTATATGGATATATTGCCTTCCTCATATTTGCCACACCACCTATAGTAGTTTTTGGACACGCTGTCTCCCATTCGGGTATATTCAATTTACTTTGCCACTCACCCATATAGTGTTCTCTTATATAATAAGAAAACGCACTTTTATTTTCATTATATGGATATATTGCCTTCCTCATATTTGCCACACCACCTATAGTAGTTTTTGGACACGCTGTCTCCCATTCGGGTATATTCAATTTACTTTGCCACTCACCCATATAGTGTTCTCTTATATAATAAGAAAACGCACTTTTATTTTCATTATATGGATATATTGCCTTCCTCATATTTGCCACACCACCTATAGTAGTTTTTGGACACGCTGTCTCCCATTCGGGTATATTCAATTCTCTTTGCCACTCACCCTTATAGTATTCTCTTATTTAATAAGAATACTAAAATACTTCTCATATTATAGATGTAATCTATTAACTTCTCAATATCCATACGGTTTATGTATGGTATTGACAAAATCCTATGCATTTGCATAAGATTTATTTTGCCACAATTTATAGTACTAGTGCCGCCCTCACTAGGTATAAATATCTCATTTCGCTAGTAGTGTATGGGCAAATTCTACTAGCTATTCTCATAAATATGTCACTTATATGCCATATCTATACAATTCATGCACTTTTATATGTATATTTGCTATATTATACATTATTATGCCTTATAGGTATTATACCTATAAGCCACATCCATACGATTGCTTAATATAAATATATGTATAATTTTTTATACATATTTTTTTTTTATTTATGTATGGTTTTTTATTCATATCCATATACTGTATTCACTTTTATATGGATATGATTGGCGTTTTATATAGTATTGACAAAATCATAAGTTTGACCAATACGAGGAGAGGTCCGCCAACGACCACCTCCCTATAGGTGTTTTTGGACACGCTGTCTCCCATTCGACTGCTTACTATACTAGGGGCTACCCGCTCCGTATGATATTCTCTCATATAACAAGAGAATGCAAGAAATATTCGTATTTTATGAATATAATCCATTTATTTTTCAATATCCATACGTTTTACTTAGTTTTTTGTACGGTATTGACAAAATCCTATGCATTTGCATAAGATTTATTTTGCCACAATTTATAGTACTAGTGCCGCCCTCACTAGGTATAAATATCTCATTTCGCTAGTAGTGTATGGGGAAATTCTACTAGCTATTCTCATAAATATGTCACTTATATGCCATATCTATACAATTCATGCACTTTTATATGTATATTTGCTATATTATACATTATTATGCCTTATAGGTATTATACCTATAAGCCACATCCATACGATTGCTTAATATAAATATATGTATAATTTTTTATACATATTTTTTTTTTATTTTTGTATGGTTTTTTATTCATATCCATATACTGTATTCAATTTTATATGGATATGATTGGCGTTTTATATAGTATTGACAAAATCATAAGTTTGACCAATACGAGGAGAGGTCCGCCAACGACCACCTCCCTATAGGTGTTTTTGGACACGCTGTCTCCCATTCGACTGCTTACTATACTAGGGGCTACCCGCTCCGTATGATATTCTCTCATATAACAAGAGAATGCAAGAAATATTCGTATTTTATGAATATAATCCATTTATTTTTCAATATCCATACGTTTTACTTAGTTTTTTGTACGGTATTGACAAAATCCTATGCATTTGCATAAGATTTATTTTGCCACAATTTATAGTACTAGTGCCGCCCTCACTAGGTATAAATATCTCATTTCGCTAGTAGTGTATGGGCAAATTCTACTAGCTATTCTCATAAATATGTCACTTATATGCCATATCTATACAATTCATGCACTTTTATATGTATATTTGCTATATTATACATTATTATGCCTTATAGGTATTATACCTATAAGCCACATCCATACGATTGCTTAATATAAATATATGTATAATTTTTTATACATATTTTTTTTTTATTTATGTATGGTTTTTTATTCATATCCATATACTGTATTCACTTTTATATGGATATGATTGGCGTTTTATATAGTATTGACAAAATCATAAGTTTGACCAATACGAGGAGAGGTCCGCCAACGACCACCTCCCTATAGGTGTTTTTGGACACGCTGTCTCCCATTCGACTGCTTACTATACTAGGGGCTACCCGCTCCGTATGATATTCTCTCATATAACAAGAGAATGCAAGAAATATTCGTATTTTATGAATATAATCCATTTATTTTTCAATATCCATACGTTTTACTTAGTTTTTTGTACGGTATTGACAAAATCCTATGCATTTGCATAAGATTTATTTTGCCACAATTTATAGTACTAGTGCCGCCCTCACTAGGTATAAATATCTCATTTCGCTAGTAGTGTATGGGCAAATTCTACTAGCTATTCTCATAAATATGTCACTTATATGCCATATCTATACAATTCATGCACTTTTATATGTATATTTGCTATATTATACATTATTATGCCTTATAGGTATTATACCTATAAGCCACATCCATACGATTGCTTAATATAAATATATGTATAATTTTTTATACATATTTTTTTTTATTTATGTATGGTTTTTTATTCATATCCATATACTGTATTCACTTTTATATGGATATGATTGGCGTTTTATATAGTATTGACAAAATCATAAGTTTGACCAATACGAGGAGAGGTCCGCCAACGACCACCTCCCTATAGGTGTTTTTGGACACGCTGTCTCCCATTCGACTGCTTACTATACTAGGGGCTGCCCGCTCCGTATGATATTCTCTCGTATAACAAGAGAATGCAAGAAATATTCGTATTTTATGAATATAATCCATTTATTTTTCAATATCCATACGTTTTACTTAGTTTTTTGTACGGTATTGACAAAATCCTATGCATTTGCATAAGATTTATTTTGCCACAATTTATAGTACTAGTGCCGCCCTCACTAGGTATAAATATCTCATTTCGCTAGTAGTGTATGGGCAAATTCTACTAGCTATTCTCATAAATGCCTTCTTTATGCCATATCTATACAATTTATGCACTTTTATATGTATATTTGCTAATATTATACATTATTATGCCTTATAGGTATTATACCTATAAGCCATATACATACGATTTCATTTTTTTATTTATATATGGTTTTGTATTTATAACCATATACCGTATTTACTTTTATAAGGATATGATTGGCGTTTTATATAGTATTGACAAAATTATAAGTTTGACAAACACTTTTTTAAGTCTTTTAGTTAAAATTGTCATTTTTAATTGACTATCTAAACACTAGATATATTTGCACATGGAGCAAAGAGTATAAAAATTGGTCGCGTCACTAATAATATCGCGATACATTTTTACTACCATCAAAATACCACATACGTTTATATGTCCTCTTTATTTAATTTGGTTTCTAAACCTCAGGAATAGTTTTAATTATATGTGCGCTCTAAGTTGAATGAATTTCTTGAATCTCTTTACTTGAATTTCTAAGACTTAAAAATATTTATAAATAGATGTCCTATTGCATAATATTTTTTTATCGCTTCACTTATAAAATAACGATCCTGCCTTTCTACCTTTGAATAAACATTCATATAAACATGGAGAAAAAAACGTTCGCGTCACTAACAGTATGTGACGATAAAATTTTGCTAACATTAAAAGGAACATATTTTTATATGTCAACTCTTAGTTGAATTGGTCTATTGCTTAAGATTCTAGACCTTAGGAATATTTTTATATTATATGTTTGCCAATCTTCGCGTCACTAAAAAGATGACGATTCATATTGTTATTATTAGATGGTCGAGTTGTACTTATATTGATATGTTAATCAAATTGGTCTCTTACTTGAAAATCTAGACCTTAGGAATATTTTTATATTATATGTTTGCCAATCTTCGCGTCACTAATAAGATGACGATTCATATTATTATTAGATGGTCGAGTTGTACTTATATTGATATGTTAATCAAATTGGTCTCTTACTTGAAAATCTAGACCTTAGGAATATTTTTATATTATATGTTTGCCAATCTTCGCGTCACTAATAAGATGACGATTCATATTATTATTAGATGGTCGAGTTGTACTTATATTGATATGTTAATCAAATTGGTCTCTTACTTGAAAATCTAGACCTTAGGAATATTTTTATATTATATGTTTGCCAATCTTCGCGTCACTAATAAGATGACGATTCATATTGTTATTATTAGATGGTCGAGTTGTACTTATATTGATATGTTAATCAAATTGGTCTCTTACTTGAAAATCTAGACCTTAGGAATATTTTTATATTATATGTTTGCCAATCTTCGCGTCACTAATAAGATGACGATTCATATTGTTATTATTAGATGGTCGAGTTGTACTTATATTGATATGTTAATCAAATTGGTCTCTTACTTGAAAATCTAGACCTTAGGAATATTTTTATATTATATGTTTGCCAATCTTCGCGTCACTAATAAGATGACGATTCATATTGTTATTATTAGATGGTCGAGTTGTACTTATATTGATATGTTAATCAAATTGGTCTCTTACTTGAAAATCTAGACCTTAGGAATGTAATATATAAAGGATTAAAAATTCGCCACAAAGCCAAGCAAACAATCAATGCATACAAATAGATTGTTGGTTGAACTTTATATAAGAAGTTCAACACAACAAATAAATTATGCAATTTTATTATCGAATCATCAAGCAAAGGATAAGCTTCAGTGGATCGCAGTATGGCAGCTGCTCAACCACTTACAACACCTTGCCTGTTACAAAAGTCGTTTACAATTGATTCTAGGCTTTGTCATTGTATTAAATAATGCTTTTATATGTAACTAGCGCGGCATCAGGTGATCAAAGATCCTCCCAATTTACTATGTTACAAATTACATTGGCATCACATCCATTGTCGTTTAAAAAGTAAATTATAAACTTTAAATGGTTTAGAAGCCATACAATGCAAATTGCCCCTTATTTATCATTGCAGTCCAGCACGGATACGACCTTAGAGGCGTTCAGGCATAATCCAACGGACGTAGCGTCATACCACTGTTCGCTCGAACAAGTATTGTGCCATTGGTCCGTACCTGCGGTTCCTCTCGTACTACGCAGGAATGCTGTCGCAACAACGTTTTGTCATTAGTAGGGTAAAACTAACCTGTCTCACGACGGTCTAAACCCAGCTCACGTTCCCTTGCATGGGTGAACAATCCAACGCTTGGTGAATTTTGCTTCACAATGATAGGAAGAGCCGACATCGAAGGATCAAAAAGCGACGTCGCTATGAACGCTTGGCCGCCACAAGCCAGTTATCCCTATGGTAACTTTTCTGACACCTCTTGTTAAAAACTCTTTAAACCAAAAGGATCGATAGGCCGAGCTTTTGCTGTCCCTGTGTGTACTGAACACCGAGATCAAGTCAGCATTTGCCCTTTTGCTCTATGTGTGGTTTCTGTCCGCACTGAGCTGGCCTTGGGACACCTCCGTTATTATTTGAGAGATGTACCGCCCCAGTCAAACTCCCTACCTGGCAATGTCCTTGAATTGGATCATACCTGAGTAATTGGAGTTATACCAAATTTTCAAATCAAAAATACATAAATGCACCGTTTTATTAAAGAATTTGTTTGCGATTATATAACAAACTCGTGATACTTTGATCAAGAAGCTTGCATCAAAACCCAATACCATAAGATATAATAAATATATCCGTATAATGGCTAGGAAATGATACACGTTCCATTTAATCAAGTAAGTAAGGAAACAATAAGAGTAGTGGTATTTCATTGGCGATACCAAACCGAGGTCTAATATCTCCCACTTATTCTACACCTCTTATGTCTCCTTACACTGCCAGATTAGAGTCAAGCTCAAAAGGGTCTTCTTTCCCCGCTAATTATTCCAAGCCCGTTCCCTTGGCTGTGGTTTCGCTAGATAGTAGATAGGGACAGTAGGAATCTCGTTAATCCATTCATGCGCGTCACTAATTAGATGACGAGGCATTTGGCTACCTTAAGAGAGTCATAGTTACTCCCGCCGTTGACCCGCGCTTACTTGAATTTCTTCACTTTGACATTCAGAGCACTGGGCAGAAATCACATTGTGTCAACACCCGCTAGGGCCATCACAATGCTTTGTTTTAATTAGACAGTCGGATTCCCCAAGTCCGTGCCAGTTCTGAATTGATTGTTAATTGATAATCGTTATAATTAATAAGAACTAATTGGTTTAACCCAATTAGTATTCTTAAAAATTTTAGCAAGAAAGTTCCACAATTGGCTACGTAACTAAACTATCCGGGGAACAAGTAACTAACATAAATGCTAGAAACTCTATTTACCCAGAACGAGCACATAAACCATGTTATTGTTTCCCAATCAAGCCCGACTATCTCAATCTTCAGAGCCAATCCTTATCCCGAAGTTACGGATCTAATTTGCCGACTTCCCTTACCTACATTATTCTATCGACTAGAGACTCTTCACCTTGGAGACCAGCTGCGGATATTGGTACGGCCTGTTGAGAAGTTTGCGTGTCCCCACCATAAATTTTCAAGGTCCGAGGAGAAAATATCGACACAACAGTATATGTCATGCTCTTCTAGCCCATCTACCATATCTCTCTGCGAAAGACTTCCATGGTAGTACGGCTATAAAACAGAAAAGAAAACTCTTCCGATATCTCTCGACGGCTTCTTTATGGTCGTTCCTGTTGCCAGGATGAGCACGAGGCCCATATTTAATAACAAACGGATACTCAACAGGTTACGGAATTGGAACCGTATTCCCTTTCGTTCAAAATTATTCAAGTATATTAATTTAGCTAGATTTTATATAATATATATATTTGTTTGGCATTTGTATTTTACTTGAAAATTTTCGGCTTTCGCCTTGAACTTAGGACCGACTAACTCGTGATCAACCACTGTTCACACGAAACCCTTCTCCACTTCAGTCCTCCAAGGTCTCATTCGATTATTTGCTACTACCACCAAGATCTGTACCAATGGCAGCTCCATGCAGGCTTACGCCAAACACTTCTACGCATACCATTGTACCTTCCTACTCACTAAAGTTTCAAAATTTATATTACAAGTAATATAAATCATCTACTTTAGCGGTAATGTATAGGTATACAACTTAAGCGCCATCCATTTTAAGGGCTAGTTGCTTCGGCAGGTGAGTTGTTACACACTCCTTAGCGGATTTCGACTTCCATGATCACCGTCCTGCTGTTTTAAGCAACCAACGCCTTTCATGGTATCTGCATGAGTTGTTAATTTGGGCACCGTAACATTACGTTTGGTTCATCCCACAGCGCCAGTTCTGCTTACCAAAAGTGGCCCACTGGGCACATTATATCATAACCTTGAACTTCATATCAAGAAAGTTAAGGTTCTTACCCATTTAAAGTTTGAGAATAGGTTAAGATCGTTTCGACCCTAAGGCCTCTAATCATTCGCTTTACCAGATAAGATTATTTTATATAATATTAAAATGCACCAGCTATCCTGAGGGAAACTTCGGAAGGAACCAGCTACTAGATGGTTCGATTGGTCTTTCGCCCCTATACTCAATTCTGACAATCGATTTGCACGTCAGAACTGTTTCGGTCTTCCATCAGGGTTTCCCCTGACTTCAACCTGATCAAGTATAGTTCACCATCTTTCGGGTCACAGCATATATGCTCAAGGTACGTTCCAGTTAGAGGCATAAATAATATAAATATCATTATACATAACTATATAGAACGCCCCGGGATTGTGTTAATTAGCTATAAATAGTTAAAAAACTAATCCCATTATTAGTCAAGTTAATTACGCTATTAGGTTTATATCCCAATAACTTGCACATATGTTAGACTCCTTGGTCCGTGTTTCAAGACGGGTCCCGAAGGTATCCTGAATCTTTCGCATTGTTAATCCTACAAGTGCATATAATAAACACAAAAATCAATGATAATTATGCCATTATATAATTCCGAAAAATTAACGCACTGTATTCATATAAATCTATCAGCACTTTATCAAATTAATAACATTTATTCTGTGTTAAAATGCAAGCAAATTAATTTGAATAAACTATAAGTTATATTTTATGATAAATTTGGTATGCTAATAGATTACAATGTCCTTATATGGAAAAAATGCACACTATTATCATAATATTGTTTAAATATTACAATTCTAATGATGAATTTTCCATAACGGATATTCAGGTTCATCGGGCTTAACCTCTAAGCAGTTTCACGTACTGTTTAACTCTCTATTCAGAGTTCTTTTCAACTTTCCCTCACGGTACTTGTTTACTATCGGTCTCATGGTTATATTTAGTTTTAGATGGAGTTTACCACCCACTTAGTGCTGCACTATCAAGCAACACGACTCTTTGGAAACATCATCTAGTAATCATTAACGTTATACGGGCCTGGCACCCTCTATGGGTAAATGGCCTCATTTAAGAAGGACTTAAATCGTTAATTTCTCATACTAGAATATTGACGCTCCATACACTGCATCTCACATTTGCCATATAGACAAAGTGACTTAGTGCTGAACTGATTTCTTTTCGCTCGCCGCTACTAAGAAAATCCTTGTTAGTTTCTTTTCCTCCCCTAATTAATATGCTTAAATTCAGGGGGTAGTCCCATATGAGTTGAGGTTGTGTATAACTTTTATATGCAATTAATTCTTTATATATAATGATAAAACATTTTATTAAATTCGTTATATTAATAATATCTGTATATAAATGGCATTTGTTTGATTTAACGAATCAACGAAGAACAATAATATTGTCAACGGTTTTCTATTTTCTAATCATTAATAAGAGACAATTCTAGATAAATTTTTATGCTAGACATTTCTCAGTATCATTTGATTGAAAAAGAAAATATTTCTCTTCGTTTTTCACATTCAAATTATTTACTAATGTGAGATAATGTTTTTCATATATTTTTTAATATTATGAATAAAATAATTAAATTATTATTATCCAATAATATACCATATGCTTATAAAATTTCATTATAAAATTTGTATAAGCAACTTAATTAGCATAGTCTTACAACCCTCAACCATATGTAGTCCAAGCAGCACTATAAAATTAATTAAAGTACATAACAGCATGGACTGCGATATGCGTTCAAAATGTCGATGTTCATGTGTCCTGCAGTTCACACGATGACGCACAGTTTGCTGCGTTCTTCATCGACCCATGAGCCGAGTGATCCACCGCTTAGAGTTTTATAAATTGGTTTCTTAATTTTGTCAAATATGTTTTTATTGAAAGAAATTAAAAATACACCATTTTACTGGCATATATCAATTCCTTCAATAAATTTATTTTTATACCTAAAACGAATGCTGCGAAATGTCTTAGTTTTATATAACCAATATATATCAAAGTATTTCTTTTTAAATTGCATTTATTGTAAATAAATATATATATATATATATTAATACTTTTTTAGCGATATAAATTGAAATTTATATAAAACATTAACCTGTATAAAACCAGGTACAACATTGTACATTTTAGGTTGTTGCATTATCCAATGTATGCGCATAACTGAGATGAACAATACATATCGCAACGCGTGTATATTATGGTCCATATACACACAGTATTTTAATTGTGTTTATATACAATAATAATTTAATATTATTATTTTAATAATTCGATTTGCTTGTTCGAATTTTTATTTGTTTGCTTTGGCTGCTTATTATTTCTCTCATATGTATTAAATACAATATATAATTTTAATATTTGCATTATTTCGATTTGCTTGTTCGAAATTTTATTTGATCTATATTAGATCTCATATACATTTTGGCAATTCATATTTTATTTGTATTATTATAATGTATTTATTATAATATAAACAAATATTTTATTAACGGTAAGGATATACAATAATAATTTAATATTATTATTTTAATAATTCGATTTGCTTGTTCGAATTTTTATTTGTTTGCTTTGGCTGCTTATTAATTTCTCTCATATGTATTAAATACAATATATAATTTTAATATTTGCATTATTTCGATTTGCTTGTTCGAAATTTCATTTGATCTATAATAGATCTCATATACATTTTGGCAATTCATATTTTATTTGTAATACTATAATGTATTTATTATAATATAAACAAATATTTTATTAACGGTAAGGATATTAAAACATTAATGATCCTTCCGCAGGTTCACCTACGGAAACCTTGTTACGACTTTTACTTCCTCTAAATAATCAAGTTCGGTAAACTTTTGCGAAACAACCGTAACACGCAAGGCGTCACAGTGATCACGTCCGGAGACCTCACTAAATAATTCAATCGGTAGTAGCGACGGGCGGTGTGTACAAAGGGCAGGGACGTAATCAATGCGAGTTAATGACTCACACTTACTGGGAATTCCAAGTTCATGTGAACAGTTTCAGTTCACAATCCCAAGCATGAAAGTGGTTCAGCGGTTTACCCGGACCTCTCGGTCTAGGAAATACACGTTGATACTTTCATTGTAGCGCGCGTGCAGCCCAGGACATCTAAGGGCATCACAGACCTGTTATTGCTCAATCTCATTATTGCTAGACGCAATTTGTCCATTTAAGAAGCTAGTGTCCTTATAATGGGACAAACCAACAGGTACGGCTCCACTTATATAAACACATTCAAACACAATAAACATTTTACTGCCACCATGAATGAAGGCTATATAAGCTTCAACACCATAATCCTGAAGATATCTATTTAATATATTTGAGTCTCGTTCGTTATCGGAATTAACCAGACAAATCACTCCACGAACTAAGAACGGCCATGCACCACCACCCATAGATTCGAGAAAGAGCTATCAATCTGTCTTACACACTTATGTTCGGACCTGGTAAGTTTTCCCGTGTTGAGTCAAATTAAGCCGCAGGCTCCACTCCTGGTGGTGCCCTTCCGTCAATTCCTTTAAGTTTCAGCTTTGCAACCATACTTCCCCCGGAGCCCAAAAGCTTTGGTTTCCCGGGAAGCGACTGAGAGAGCCATAAAAGTAGCTACACCCAATTGCTAGCTGGCATCGTTTATGGTTAGAACTAGGGCGGTATCTGATCGCCTTCGAACCTCTAACTTTCGTTCTTGATTAATGAAAACATCTTTGGCAAATGCTTTCGCTTAAGTTAGTCTTACGACGGTCCAAGAATTTCACCTCTCGCGTCGTAATACTAATGCCCCCAAACTGCTTCTATTAATCATTACCTCTTGATCTGAAAACCAATGAAAGCAGAACAGAGGTCTTATTTCATTATCCCATGCACAGAATATTCAGGCATTTGAAGCCTGCTTTAAGCACTCTAATTTGTTCAAAGTAATTGTACCGGCCCACAATAACACTCGTTTAAGAGCACTAATGCAGGTTTTTAAATAGGAGGAACATATGAAAAAATACAAGTATCTAAGCACATGTAAGAACTCCACCGGTAATACGCTTACATACATAAAGGTATAGTACTAACCACAATTGTAAGTTGTACTACCCGTATGAAGCACAAGTTCAACTACGAACGTTTTAACCGCAACAACTTTAATATACGCTATTGGAGCTGGAATTACCGCGGCTGCTGGCACCAGACTTGCCCTCCAATTGGTCCTTGTTAAAGGATTTAAAGTGTACTCATTCCAATTACAGGGCCTCGGATATGAGTCCTGTATTGTTATTTTTCGTCACTACCTCCCCGAGCTGGGAGTGGGTAATTTACGCGCCTGCTGCCTTCCTTAGATGTGGTAGCCGTTTCTCAGGCTCCCTCTCCGGAATCGAACCCTGATTCCCCGTTACCCGTTGCAACCATGGTAGTCCTAGATACTACCATCAAAAGTTGATAGGGCAGACATTTGAAAGATCTGTCGTCGGTACAAGACCATACGATCTGCATGTTATCTAGAGTTCAACCAATATAACGATCTTGCGATCGCTTGGTTTTAGCCTAATAAAAGCACATGTTCCATAAGGTTCATGTTTTAATTGCATGTATTAGCTCTAGAATTACCACAGTTATCCAAGTAACTGTTAACGATCTAAGGAACCATAACTGATATAATGAGCCTTTTGCGGTTTCACTTTTAATTCGTGTGTACTTAGACATGCATGGCTTAATCTTTGAGACAAGCATATAACTACTGGCAGGATCAACCAGAATAATGTTTTTATTCATATTTCATTCATATTTTTTGAATAGAAATTAGCAATATATATGTTGTTATAGATTTTATTTCTATCGAATACGGCCATTTTTATATAGCATTCGTATACGTTTGTTTTCCAATTTATACTTGTTTCGCCACTAATAATAACAAGTTTTTATTGATGTCAAAAAGAATCATATTCTTTATAAACACAATATTTATTTTTCATATATTTTCTTTATATATGCACATTTCATTCTAAAATATCATTTTTGTTCGACATACATAATATATTGTATCCACACATGTACAATTTTTGTTTAACCAATATAAGATATTGAGTTAATCATTTGTATTTTGACGATAAATTTAAAATTTATCTATATATATCCATATAAGTCTCTGGTAATATATAAAATAGAACCGAGTGTATATATATAATTATTACTACTATATTTATTTCTTAAATAATATATACTTATATATTATTTATATATATACTCTTTATTATATATTATATAATTTCTTAAATAACTCTCTTAATAGCTATTTTTTATTATCAACAATATAAGTTGATATTAATATTGAAAATGTATTCATAATTACATTTTTATATTTCTTTGGTAGACTTTTATGTACTATTATTATTTAATAATACACATATAATATAAATCATGTTAGCCTACCTCCTAAAATTAACGATAAAATTCGGAAACAATTTGTTATTCTATGTACAATAGAAACTTGGCCTTTGTTTCAACGTTATTATCTTTGGGCTTAAAATATTAACCGCGGAGCCAAGTCTCGTATTCAAATAAATGAATAAAGAAACAAATTTGACGGATAATATCTTCTCTACTGACATATGTCAATAGCAGACGGCCGGCCCATTGACCATCCTATAGTAGTTTTTGGACACGCTGTCTCCCATTCGGGTATATTCAATTTACTTTGCCACTCACCCATATAGTGTTCTCTTATATAATAAGACAACGCACTTTTATATTCATTATATGGATATATTGCCTTCCTCATATTTGCCACACCACCTATAGTAGTTTTTGGACACGCTGTCTCCCATTCGGGTATATTCAATTTACTTTGCCACTCACCCATATAGTGTTCTCTTATATAATAAGAAAACGCACTTTTATTTTCATTATATGGATATATTGCCTTCCTCATATTTGCCACACCACCTATAGTAGTTTTTGGACACGCTGTCTCCCATTCGGGTATATTCAATTTACTTTGCCACTCACCCATATAGTGTTCTCTTATATAATAAGAAAACGCACTTTTATTTTCATTATATGGATATATTGCCTTCCTCATATTTGCCACACCACCTATAGTAGTTTTTGGACACGCTGTCTCCCATTCGGGTATATTCAATTCTCTTTGCCACTCACCCTTATAGTATTCTCTTATTTAATAAGAATACTAAAATACTTCTCATATTATAGATGTAATCTATTAACTTCTCAATATCCATACGGTTTATGTATGGTATTGACAAAATCCTATGCATTTGCATAAGATTTATTTTGCCACAATTTATAGTACTAGTGCCGCCCTCACTAGGTATAAATATCTCATTTCGCTAGTAGTGTATGGGCAAATTCTACTAGCTATTCTCATAAATATGTCACTTATATGCCATATCTATACAATTCATGCACTTTTATATGTATATTTGCTATATTATACATTATTATGCCTTATAGGTATTATACCTATAAGCCACATCCATACGATTGCTTAATATAAATATATGTATAATTTTTTATACATATTTTTTTTTTATTTATGTATGGTTTTTTATTCATATCCATATACTGTATTCACTTTTATATGGATATGATTGGCGTTTTATATAGTATTGACAAAATCATAAGTTTGACCAATACGAGGAGAGGTCCGCCAACGACCACCTCCCTATAGGTGTTTTTGGACACGCTGTCTCCCATTCGACTGCTTACTATACTAGGGGCTACCCGCTCCGTATGATATTCTCTCATATAACAAGAGAATGCAAGAAATATTCGTATTTTATGAATATAATCCATTTATTTTTCAATATCCATACGTTTTACTTAGTTTTTTGTACGGTATTGACAAAATCCTATGCATTTGCATAAGATTTATTTTGCCACAATTTATAGTACTAGTGCCGCCCTCACTAGGTATAAATATCTCATTTCGCTAGTAGTGTATGGGGAAATTCTACTAGCTATTCTCATAAATATGTCACTTATATGCCATATCTATACAATTCATGCACTTTTATATGTATATTTGCTATATTATACATTATTATGCCTTATAGGTATTATACCTATAAGCCACATCCATACGATTGCTTAATATAAATATATGTATAATTTTTTATACATATTTTTTTTTTATTTATGTATGGTTTTTTATTCATATCCATATACTGTATTCAATTTTATATGGATATGATTGGCGTTTTATATAGTATTGACAAAATCATAAGTTTGACCAATACGAGGAGAGGTCCGCCAACGACCACCTCCCTATAGGTGTTTTTGGACACGCTGTCTCCCATTCGACTGCTTACTATACTAGGGGCTACCCGCTCCGTATGATATTCTCTCATATAACAAGAGAATGCAAGAAATATTCGTATTTTATGAATATAATCCATTTATTTTTCAATATCCATACGTTTTACTTAGTTTTTTGTACGGTATTGACAAAATCCTATGCATTTGCATAAGATTTATTTTGCCACAATTTATAGTACTAGTGCCGCCCTCACTAGGTATAAATATCTCATTTCGCTAGTAGTGTATGGGCAAATTCTACTAGCTATTCTCATAAATATGTCACTTATATGCCATATCTATACAATTCATGCACTTTTATATGTATATTTGCTATATTATACATTATTATGCCTTATAGGTATTATACCTATAAGCCACATCCATACGATTGCTTAATATAAATATATGTATAATTTTTTATACATATTTTTTTTTATTTATGTATGGTTTTTTATTCATATCCATATACTGTATTCACTTTTATATGGATATGATTGGCGTTTTATATAGTATTGACAAAATCATAAGTTTGACCAATACGAGGAGAGGTCCGCCAACGACCACCTCCCTATAGGTGTTTTTGGACACGCTGTCTCCCATTCGACTGCTTACTATACTAGGGGCTACCCGCTCCGTATGATATTCTCTCATATAACAAGAGAATGCAAGAAATATTCGTATTTTATGAATATAATCCATTTATTTTTCAATATCCATACGTTTTACTTAGTTTTTTGTACGGTATTGACAAAATCCTATGCATTTGCATAAGATTTATTTTGCCACAATTTATAGTACTAGTGCCGCCCTCACTAGGTATAAATATCTCATTTCGCTAGTAGTGTATGGGCAAATTCTACTAGCTATTCTCATAAATATGTCACTTATATGCCATATCTATACAATTCATGCACTTTTATATGTATATTTGCTATATTATACATTATTATGCCTTATAGGTATTATACCTATAAGCCACATCCATACGATTGCTTAATATAAATATATGTATAATTTTTTATACATATTTTTTTTTATTTATGTATGGTTTTTTATTCATATCCATATACTGTATTCACTTTTATATGGATATGATTGGCGTTTTATATAGTATTGACAAAATCATAAGTTTGACCAATACGAGGAGAGGTCCGCCAACGACCACCTCCCTATAGGTGTTTTTGGACACGCTGTCTCCCATTCGACTGCTTACTATACTAGGGGCTGCCCGCTCCGTATGATATTCTCTCGTATAACAAGAGAATGCAAGAAATATTCGTATTTTATGAATATAATCCATTTATTTTTCAATATCCATACGTTTTACTTAGTTTTTTGTACGGTATTGACAAAATCCTATGCATTTGCATAAGATTTATTTTGCCACAATTTATAGTACTAGTGCCGCCCTCACTAGGTATAAATATCTCATTTCGCTAGTAGTGTATGGGCAAATTCTACTAGCTATTCTCATAAATGCCTTCTTTATGCCATATCTATACAATTTATGCACTTTTATATGTATATTTGCTAATATTATACATTATTATGCCTTATAGGTATTATACCTATAAGCCATATACATACGATTTCATTTTTTTATTTATATATGGTTTTGTATTTATAACCATATACCGTATTTACTTTTATAAGGATATGATTGGCGTTTTATATAGTATTGACAAAATTATAAGTTTGACAAACACTTTTTTAAGTCTTTTAGTTAAAATTGTCATTTTTAATTGACTATCTAAACACTAGATATATTTGCACATGGAGCAAAGAGTATAAAAATTGGTCGCGTCACTAATAATATCGCGATACATTTTTACTACCATCAAAATACCACATACGTTTATATGTCCTCTTTATTTAATTTGGTTTCTAAACCTCAGGAATAGTTTTAATTATATGTGCGCTCTAAGTTGAATGAATTTCTTGAATCTCTTTACTTGAATTTCTAAGACTTAAAAATATTTATAAATAGATGTCCTATTGCATAATATTTTTTTATCGCTTCACTTATAAAATAACGATCCTGCCTTTCTACCTTTGAATAAACATTCATATAAACATGGAGAAAAAAACGTTCGCGTCACTAACAGTATGTGACGATAAAATTTTGCTAACATTAAAAGGAACATATTTTTATATGTCAACTCTTAGTTGAATTGGTCTATTGCTTAAGATTCTAGACCTTAGGAATATTTTTATATTATATGTTTGCCAATCTTCGCGTCACTAAAAAGATGACGATTCATATTGTTATTATTAGATGGTCGAGTTGTACTTATATTGATATGTTAATCAAATTGGTCTCTTACTTGAAAATCTAGACCTTAGGAATATTTTTATATTATATGTTTGCCAATCTTCGCGTCACTAATAAGATGACGATTCATATTGTTATTATTAGATGGTCGAGTTGTACTTATATTGATATGTTAATCAAATTGGTCTCTTACTTGAAAATCTAGACCTTAGGAATATTTTTATATTATATGTTTGCCAATCTTCGCGTCACTAATAAGATGACGATTCATATTGTTATTATTAGATGGTCGAGTTGTACTTATATTGATATGTTAATCAAATTGGTCTCTTACTTGAAAATCTAGACCTTAGGAATGTAATATATAAAGGATTAAAAATTCGCCACAAAGCCAAGCAAACAATCAATGCATACAAATAGATTGTTGGTTGAACTTTATATAAGAAGTTCAACACAACAAATAAATTATGCAATTTTATTATCGAATCATCAAGCAAAGGATAAGCTTCAGTGGATCGCAGTATGGCAGCTGCTCAACCACTTACAACACCTTGCCTGTTACAAAAGTCGTTTACAATTGATTCTAGGCTTTGTCATTGTATTAAATAATGCTTTTATATGTAACTAGCGCGGCATCAGGTGATCAAAGATCCTCCCAATTTACTATGTTACAAATTACATTGGCATCACATCCATTGTCGTTTAAAAAGTAAATTATAAACTTTAAATGGTTTAGAAGCCATACAATGCAAATTGCCCCTTATTTATCATTGCAGTCCAGCACGGATACGACCTTAGAGGCGTTCAGGCATAATCCAACGGACGTAGCGTCATACCACTGTTCGCTCGAACAAGTATTGTGCCATTGGTCCGTACCTGCGGTTCCTCTCGTACTACGCAGGAATGCTGTCGCAACAACGTTTTGTCATTAGTAGGGTAAAACTAACCTGTCTCACGACGGTCTAAACCCAGCTCACGTTCCCTTGCATGGGTGAACAATCCAACGCTTGGTGAATTTTGCTTCACAATGATAGGAAGAGCCGACATCGAAGGATCAAAAAGCGACGTCGCTATGAACGCTTGGCCGCCACAAGCCAGTTATCCCTATGGTAACTTTTCTGACACCTCTTGTTAAAAACTCTTTAAACCAAAAGGATCGATAGGCCGAGCTTTTGCTGTCCCTGTGTGTACTGAACACCGAGATCAAGTCAGCATTTGCCCTTTTGCTCTATGTGTGGTTTCTGTCCGCACTGAGCTGGCCTTGGGACACCTCCGTTATTATTTGAGAGATGTACCGCCCCAGTCAAACTCCCTACCTGGCAATGTCCTTGAATTGGATCATACCTGAGTAATTGGAGTTATACCAAATTTTCAAATCAAAAATACATAAATGCACCGTTTTATTAAAGAATTTGTTTGCGATTATATAACAAACTCGTGATACTTTGATCAAGAAGCTTGCATCAAAACCCAATACCATAAGATATAATAAATATATCCGTATAATGGCTAGGAAATGATACACGTTCCATTTAATCAAGTAAGTAAGGAAACAATAAGAGTAGTGGTATTTCATTGGCGATACCAAACCGAGGTCTAATATCTCCCACTTATTCTACACCTCTTATGTCTCCTTACACTGCCAGATTAGAGTCAAGCTCAAAAGGGTCTTCTTTCCCCGCTAATTATTCCAAGCCCGTTCCCTTGGCTGTGGTTTCGCTAGATAGTAGATAGGGACAGTAGGAATCTCGTTAATCCATTCATGCGCGTCACTAATTAGATGACGAGGCATTTGGCTACCTTAAGAGAGTCATAGTTACTCCCGCCGTTGACCCGCGCTTACTTGAATTTCTTCACTTTGACATTCAGAGCACTGGGCAGAAATCACATTGTGTCAACACCCGCTAGGGCCATCACAATGCTTTGTTTTAATTAGACAGTCGGATTCCCCAAGTCCGTGCCAGTTCTGAATTGATTGTTAATTGATAATCGTTATAATTAATAAGAACTAATTGGTTTAACCCAATTAGTATTCTTAAAAATTTTAGCAAGAAAGTTCCACAATTGGCTACGTAACTAAACTATCCGGGGAACAAGTAACTAACATAAATGCTAGAAACTCTATTTACCCAGAACGAGCACATAAACCATGTTATTGTTTCCCAATCAAGCCCGACTATCTCAATCTTCAGAGCCAATCCTTATCCCGAAGTTACGGATCTAATTTGCCGACTTCCCTTACCTACATTATTCTATCGACTAGAGACTCTTCACCTTGGAGACCAGCTGCGGATATTGGTACGGCCTGTTGAGAAGTTTGCGTGTCCCCACCATAAATTTTCAAGGTCCGAGGAGAAAATATCGACACAACAGTATATGTCATGCTCTTCTAGCCCATCTACCATATCTCTCTGCGAAAGACTTCCATGGTAGTTCGGCTATAAAACAGAAAAGAAAACTCTTCCGATATCTCTCGACGGCTTCTTTATGGTCGTTCCTGTTGCCAGGATGAGCACGAGGCCCATATTTAATAACAAACGGATACTCAACAGGTTACGGAATTGGAACCGTATTCCCTTTCGTTCAAAATTATTCAAGTATATTAATTTAGCTAGATTTTATATAATATATATATTTGTTTGGCATTTGTATTTTACTTGAAAATTTTCGGCTTTCGCCTTGAACTTAGGACCGACTAACTCGTGATCAACCACTGTTCACACGAAACCCTTCTCCACTTCAGTCCTCCAAGGTCTCATTCGATTATTTGCTACTACCACCAAGATCTGTACCAATGGCAGCTCCATGCAGGCTTACGCCAAACACTTCTACGCATACCATTGTACCTTCCTACTCACTAAAGTTTCAAAATTTATATTACAAGTAATATAAATCATCTACTTTAGCGGTAATGTATAGGTATACAACTTAAGCGCCATCCATTTTAAGGGCTAGTTGCTTCGGCAGGTGAGTTGTTACACACTCCTTAGCGGATTTCGACTTCCATGATCACCGTCCTGCTGTTTTAAGCAACCAACGCCTTTCATGGTATCTGCATGAGTTGTTAATTTGGGCACCGTAACATTACGTTTGGTTCATCCCACAGCGCCAGTTCTGCTTACCAAAAGTGGCCCACTGGGCACATTATATCATAACCTTGAACTTCATATCAAGAAAGTTAAGGTTCTTACCCATTTAAAGTTTGAGAATAGGTTAAGATCGTTTCGACCCTAAGGCCTCTAATCATTCGCTTTACCAGATAAGATTATTTTATATAATATTAAAATGCACCAGCTATCCTGAGGGAAACTTCGGAAGGAACCAGCTACTAGATGGTTCGATTGGTCTTTCGCCCCTATACTCAATTCTGACAATCGATTTGCACGTCAGAACTGTTTCGGTCTTCCATCAGGGTTTCCCCTGACTTCAACCTGATCAAGTATAGTTCACCATCTTTCGGGTCACAGCATATATGCTCAAGGTACGTTCCAGTTAGAGGCATAAATAATATAAATATCATTATACATAACTATATAGAACGCCCCGGGATTGTGTTAATTAGCTATAAATAGTTAAAAAACTAATCCCATTATTAGTCAAGTTAATTACGCTATTAGGTTTATATCCCAATAACTTGCACATATGTTAGACTCCTTGGTCCGTGTTTCAAGACGGGTCCCGAAGGTATCCTGAATCTTTCGCATTGTTAATCCTACAAGTGCATATAATAAACACAAAAATCAATGATAATTATGCCATTATATAATTCCGAAAAATTAACGCACTGTATTCATATAAATCTATCAGCACTTTATCAAATTAATAACATTTATTCTGTGTTAAAATGCAAGCAAATTAATTTGAATAAACTATAAGTTATATTTTATGATAAATTTGGTATGCTAATAGATTACAATGTCCTTATATGGAAAAAATGCACACTATTATCATAATATTGTTTAAATATTACAATTCTAATGATGAATTTTCCATAACGGATATTCAGGTTCATCGGGCTTAACCTCTAAGCAGTTTCACGTACTGTTTAACTCTCTATTCAGAGTTCTTTTCAACTTTCCCTCACGGTACTTGTTTACTATCGGTCTCATGGTTATATTTAGTTTTAGATGGAGTTTACCACCCACTTAGTGCTGCACTATCAAGCAACACGACTCTTTGGAAACATCATCTAGTAATCATTAACGTTATACGGGCCTGGCACCCTCTATGGGTAAATGGCCTCATTTAAGAAGGACTTAAATCGTTAATTTCTCATACTAGAATATTGACGCTCCATACACTGCATCTCACATTTGCCATATAGACAAAGTGACTTAGTGCTGAACTGATTTCTTTTCGCTCGCCGCTACTAAGAAAATCCTTGTTAGTTTCTTTTCCTCCCCTAATTAATATGCTTAAATTCAGGGGGTAGTCCCATATGAGTTGAGGTTGTGTATAACTTTTATATGCAATTAATTCTTTATATATAATGATAAAACATTTTATTAAATTCGTTATATTAATAATATCTGTATATAAATGGCATTTGTTTGATTTAACGAATCAACGAAGAACAATAATATTGTCAACGGTTTTCTATTTTCTAATCATTAATAAGAGACAATTCTAGATAAATTTTTATGCTAGACATTTCTCAGTATCATTTGATTGAAAAAGAAAATATTTCTCTTCGTTTTTCACATTCAAATTATTTACTAATGTGAGATAATGTTTTTCATATATTTTTTAATATTATGAATAAAATAATTAAATTATTATTATCCAATAATATACCATATGCTTATAAAATTTCATTATAAAATTTGTATAAGCAACTTAATTAGCATAGTCTTACAACCCTCAACCATATGTAGTCCAAGCAGCACTATAAAATTAATTAAAGTACATAACAGCATGGACTGCGATATGCGTTCAAAATGTCGATGTTCATGTGTCCTGCAGTTCACACGATGACGCACAGTTTGCTGCGTTCTTCATCGACCCATGAGCCGAGTGATCCACCGCTTAGAGTTTTATAAATTGGTTTCTTAATTTTGTCAAATATGTTTTTATTGAAAGAAATTAAAAATACACTATTTTACTGGCATATATCAATTCCTTCAATAAATTTATTTTTATACCTAAAACGAATGCTGCGAAATGTCTTAGTTTTATATAACCAATATATATCAAAGTATTTCTTTTTAAATTGCATTTATTGTAAATAAATATATATATATATATATTAATACTTTTTTAGCGATATAAATTGAAATTTATATAAAACATTAACCTGTATAAAACCAGGTACAACATTGTACATTTTAGGTTGTTGCATTATCCAATGTATGCGCATAACTGAGATGAACAATACATATCGCAACGCGTGTATATTATGGTCCATATACACACAGTATTTTAATTGTGTTTATATACAATAATAATTTAATATTATTATTTTAATAATTCGATTTGCTTGTTCGAATTTTTATTTGTTTGTTTTGGCTGCTTATTATTTCTCTCATATGTATTAAATACAATATATAATTTTAATATTTGCATTATTTCGATTTGCTTGTTCGAAATTTCATTTGATCTATATTAGATCATATACATTTTGGCAATTCATATTTTATTTGTATTACTATAATGTATTTATTATAATATAAACAAATATTTTATTAACGGTAAGGATATACAATAATAATTTAATATTATTATTTTAATAATTCGATTTGCTTGTTCGAATTTTTATTTGTTTGCTTTGGCTGCTTATTATTTCTCTCATATGTATTAAATACAATATATAATTTTAATATTTGCATTATTTCGATTTGCTTGTTCGAAATTTTATTTGATCTATATTAGATCTCATATACATTTTGGCAATTCATATTTTATTTGTATTATTATAATGTATTTATTATAATATAAACAAATATTTTATTAACGGTAAGGATATACAATAATAATTTAATATTATTATTTTAATAATTCGATTTGCTTGTTCGAATTTTTATTTGTTTGCTTTGGCTGCTTATTAATTTCTCTCATATGTATTAAATACAATATATAATTTTAATATTTGCATTATTTCGATTTGCTTGTTCGAAATTTCATTTGATCTATAATAGATCTCATATACATTTTGGCAATTCATATTTTATTTGTAATACTATAATGTATTTATTATAATATAAACAAATATTTTATTAACGGTAAGGATATTAAAACATTAATGATCCTTCCGCAGGTTCACCTACGGAAACCTTGTTACGACTTTTACTTCCTCTAAATAATCAAGTTCGGTCAACTTTTGCGAAACAACCGTAACACGCAAGGCGTCACAGTGATCACGTCCGGAGACCTCACTAAATAATTCAATCGGTAGTAGCGACGGGCGGTGTGTACAAAGGGCAGGGACGTAATCAATGCGAGTTAATGACTCACACTTACTGGGAATTCCAAGTTCATGTGAACAGTTTCAGTTCACAATCCCAAGCATGAAAGTGGTTCAGCGGTTTACCCGGACCTCTCGGTCTAGGAAATACACGTTGATACTTTCATTGTAGCGCGCGTGCAGCCCAGGACATCTAAGGGCATCACAGACCTGTTATTGCTCAATCTCATTATTGCTAGACGCAATTTGTCCATTTAAGAAGCTAGTGTCCTTATAATGGGACAAACCAACAGGTACGGCTCCACTTATATAAACACATTCAAACACAATAAACATTTTACTGCCACCATGAATGAAGGCTATATAAGCTTCAACACCATAATCCTGAAGATATCTATTTAATATATTTGAGTCTCGTTCGTTATCGGAATTAACCAGACAAATCACTCCACGAACTAAGAACGGCCATGCACCACCACCCATAGATTCGAGAAAGAGCTATCAATCTGTCTTACACACTTATGTTCGGACCTGGTAAGTTTTCCCGTGTTGAGTCAAATTAAGCCGCAGGCTCCACTCCTGGTGGTGCCCTTCCGTCAATTCCTTTAAGTTTCAGCTTTGCAACCATACTTCCCCCGGAGCCCAAAAGCTTTGGTTTCCCGGGAAGCGACTGAGAGAGCCATAAAAGTAGCTACACCCAATTGCTAGCTGGCATCGTTTATGGTTAGAACTAGGGCGGTATCTGATCGCCTTCGAACCTCTAACTTTCGTTCTTGATTAATGAAAACATCTTTGGCAAATGCTTTCGCTTAAGTTAGTCTTACGACGGTCCAAGAATTTCACCTCTCGCGTCGTAATACTAATGCCCCCAAACTGCTTCTATTAATCATTACCTCTTGATCTGAAAACCAATGAAAGCAGAACAGAGGTCTTATTTCATTATCCCATGCACAGAATATTCAGGCATTTGAAGCCTGCTTTAAGCACTCTAATTTGTTCAAAGTAATTGTACCGGCCCACAATAACACTCGTTTAAGAGCACTAATGCAGGTTTTTAAATAGGAGGAACATATGAAAAAATACAAGTATCTAAGCACATGTAAGAACTCCACCGGTAATACGCTTACATACATAAAGGTATAGTACTAACCACAATTGTAAGTTGTACTACCCGTATGAAGCACAAGTTCAACTACGAACGTTTTAACCGCAACAACTTTAATATACGCTATTGGAGCTGGAATTACCGCGGCTGCTGGCACCAGACTTGCCCTCCAATTGGTCCTTGTTAAAGGATTTAAAGTGTACTCATTCCAATTACAGGGCCTCGGATATGAGTCCTGTATTGTTATTTTTCGTCACTACCTCCCCGAGCTGGGAGTGGGTAATTTACGCGCCTGCTGCCTTCCTTAGATGTGGTAGCCGTTTCTCAGGCTCCCTCTCCGGAATCGAACCCTGATTCCCCGTTACCCGTTGCAACCATGGTAGTCCTAGATACTACCATCATAAGTTGATAGGGCAGACATTTGAAAGATCTGTCGTCGGTACAAGACCATACGATCTGCATGTTATCTAGAGTTCAACCAATATAACGATCTTGCGATCGCTTGGTTTTAGCCTAATAAAAGCACATGTTCCATAAGGTTCATGTTTTAATTGCATGTATTAGCTCTAGAATTACCACAGTTATCCAAGTAACTGTTAACGATCTAAGGAACCATAACTGATATAATGAGCCTTTTGCGGTTTCACTTTTAATTCGTGTGTACTTAGACATGCATGGCTTAATCTTTGAGACAAGCATATAACTACTGGCAGGATCAACCAGAATAATGTTTTTATTCATATTTCATTCATATTTTTTGAATAGAAATTAGCAATATATATGTTGTTATAGATTTTATTTCTATCGAATACGGCCATTTTTATATAGCATTCGTATACGTTTGTTTTCCAATTTATACTTGTTTCGCCACTAATAATAACAAGTTTTTATTGATGTCAAAAAGAATCATATTCTTTATAAACACAATATTTATTTTTCATATATTTTCTTTATATATGCACATTTCATTCTAAAATATCATTTTTGTTCGACATACATAATATATTGTATCCACACATGTACAATTTTTGTTTAACCAATATAAGATATTGAGTTAATCATTTGTATTTTGACGATAAATTTAAAATTTATCTATATATATCCATATAAGTCTCTGGTAATATATAAAATAGAACCGAGTGTATACATATAATTATTACTACTATATTTATTTCTTAAATAATATATACTTATATATTATTTATATATATACTCTTTATTATATATTATATAATTTCTTAAATAACTCTCTTAATAGCTATTTTTTATTATCAACAATATAAGTTGATATTAATATTGAAAATGTATTCATAATTACATTTTTATATTTCTTTGGTAGACTTTTATGTACTATTATTATTTAATAATACACATATAATATAAATCATGTTAGCCTACCTCCTAAAATTAACGATAAAATTCGGAAACAATTTCTTATTCTATGTACAATAGAAACTTGGCCTTTGTTTCAACGTTATTATCTTTGGGCTTAAAATATTAACCGCGGAGCCAAGTCTCGTATTCAAATAAATGAATAAAGAAACAAATTTGACGGATAATATCTTCTCTACTGACATATGTCAATAGCAGACGGCCGGCCCATTGACCATCCTATAGTAGTTTTTGGACACGCTGTCTCCCATTCGGGTATATTCAATTTACTTTGCCACTCACCCATATAGTGTTCTCTTATATAATAAGACAACGCACTTTTATATTCATTATATGGATATATTGCCTTCCTCATATTTGCCACACCACCTATAGTAGTTTTTGGACACGCTGTCTCCCATTCGGGTATATTCAATTTACTTTGCCACTCACCCATATAGTGTTCTCTTATATAATAAGAAAACGCACTTTTATTTTCATTATATGGATATATTGCCTTCCTCATATTTGCCACACCACCTATAGTAGTTTTTGGACACGCTGTCTCCCATTCGGGTATATTCAATTTACTTTGCCACTCACCCATATAGTGTTCTCTTATATAATAAGAAAACGCACTTTTATTTTCATTATATGGATATATTGCCTTCCTCATATTTGCCACACCACCTATAGTAGTTTTTGGACACGCTGTCTCCCATTCGGGTATATTCAATTCTCTTTGCCACTCACCCTTATAGTATTCTCTTATTTAATAAGAATACTAAAATACTTCTCATATTATAGATGTAATCTATTAACTTCTCAATATCCATACGGTTTATGTATGGTATTGACAAAATCCTATGCATTTGCATAAGATTTATTTTGCCACAATTTATAGTACTAGTGCCGCCCTCACTAGGTATAAATATCTCATTTCGCTAGTAGTGTATGGGCAAATTCTACTAGCTATTCTCATAAATATGTCACTTATATGCCATATCTATACAATTCATGCACTTTTATATGTATATTTGCTATATTATACATTATTATGCCTTATAGGTATTATACCTATAAGCCACATCCATACGATTGCTTAATATAAATATATGTATAATTTTTTATACATATTTTTTTTTTATTTATGTATGGTTTTTTATTCATATCCATATACTGTATTCACTTTTATATGGATATGATTGGCGTTTTATATAGTATTGACAAAATCATAAGTTTGACCAATACGAGGAGAGGTCCGCCAACGACCACCTCCCTATAGGTGTTTTTGGACACGCTGTCTCCCATTCGACTGCTTACTATACTAGGGGCTACCCGCTCCGTATGATATTCTCTCATATAACAAGAGAATGCAAGAAATATTCGTATTTTATGAATATAATCCATTTATTTTTCAATATCCATACGTTTTACTTAGTTTTTTGTACGGTATTGACAAAATCCTATGCATTTGCATAAGATTTATTTTGCCACAATTTATAGTACTAGTGCCGCCCTCACTAGGTATAAATATCTCATTTCGCTAGTAGTGTATGGGGAAATTCTACTAGCTATTCTCATAAATATGTCACTTATATGCCATATCTATACAATTCATGCACTTTTATATGTATATTTGCTATATTATACATTATTATGCCTTATAGGTATTATACCTATAAGCCACATCCATACGATTGCTTAATATAAATATATGTATAATTTTTTATACATATTTTTTTTTTATTTATGTATGGTTTTTTATTCATATCCATATACTGTATTCAATTTTATATGGATATGATTGGCGTTTTATATAGTATTGACAAAATCATAAGTTTGACCAATACGAGGAGAGGTCCGCCAACGACCACCTCCCTATAGGTGTTTTTGGACACGCTGTCTCCCATTCGACTGCTTACTATACTAGGGGCTACCCGCTCCGTATGATATTCTCTCATATAACAAGAGAATGCAAGAAATATTCGTATTTTATGAATATAATCCATTTATTTTTCAATATCCATACGTTTTACTTAGTTTTTTGTACGGTATTGACAAAATCCTATGCATTTGCATAAGATTTATTTTGCCACAATTTATAGTACTAGTGCCGCCCTCACTAGGTATAAATATCTCATTTCGCTAGTAGTGTATGGGCAAATTCTACTAGCTATTCTCATAAATATGTCACTTATATGCCATATCTATACAATTCATGCACTTTTATATGTATATTTGCTATATTATACATTATTATGCCTTATAGGTATTATACCTATAAGCCACATCCATACGATTGCTTAATATAAATATATGTATAATTTTTTATACATATTTTTTTTTATTTATGTATGGTTTTTTATTCATATCCATATACTGTATTCACTTTTATATGGATATGATTGGCGTTTTATATAGTATTGACAAAATCATAAGTTTGACCAATACGAGGAGAGGTCCGCCAACGACCACCTCCCTATAGGTGTTTTTGGACACGCTGTCTCCCATTCGACTGCTTACTATACTAGGGGCTGCCCGCTCCGTATGATATTCTCTCGTATAACAAGAGAATGCAAGAAATATTCGTATTTTATGAATATAATCCATTTATTTTTCAATATCCATACGTTTTACTTAGTTTTTTGTACGGTATTGACAAAATCCTATGCATTTGCATAAGATTTATTTTGCCACAATTTATAGTACTAGTGCCGCCCTCACTAGGTATAAATATCTCATTTCGCTAGTAGTGTATGGGCAAATTCTACTAGCTATTCTCATAAATGCCTTCTTTATGCCATATCTATACAATTTATGCACTTTTATATGTATATTTGCTAATATTATACATTATTATGCCTTATAGGTATTATACCTATAAGCCATATACATACGATTTCATTTTTTTATTTATATATGGTTTTGTATTTATAACCATATACCGTATTTACTTTTATAAGGATATGATTGGCGTTTTATATAGTATTGACAAAATTATAAGTTTGACAAACACTTTTTTAAGTCTTTTAGTTAAAATTGTCATTTTTAATTGACTATCTAAACACTAGATATATTTGCACATGGAGCAAAGAGTATAAAAATTGGTCGCGTCACTAATAATATCGCGATACATTTTTACTACCATCAAAATACCACATACGTTTATATGTCCTCTTTATTTAATTTGGTTTCTAAACCTCAGGAATAGTTTTAATTATATGTGCGCTCTAAGTTGAATGAATTTCTTGAATCTCTTTACTTGAATTTCTAAGACTTAAAAATATTTATAAATAGATGTCCTATTGCATAATATTTTTTTATCGCTTCACTTATAAAATAACGATCCTGCCTTTCTACCTTTGAATAAACATTCATATAAACATGGAGAAAAAAACGTTCGCGTCACTAACAGTATGTGACGATAAAATTTTGCTAACATTAAAAGGAACATATTTTTATATGTCAACTCTTAGTTGAATTGGTCTATTGCTTAAGATTCTAGACCTTAGGAATATTTTTATATTATATGTTTGCCAATCTTCGCGTCACTAAAAAGATGACGATTCATATTGTTATTATTAGATGGTCGAGTTGTACTTATATTGATATGTTAATCAAATTGGTCTCTTACTTGAAAATCTAGACCTTAGGAATATTTTTATATTATATGTTTGCCAATCTTCGCGTCACTAATAAGATGACGATTCATATTGTTATTATTAGATGGTCGAGTTGTACTTATATTGATATGTTAATCAAATTGGTCTCTTACTTGAAAATCTAGACCTTAGGAATATTTTTATATTATATGTTTGCCAATCTTCGCGTCACTAATAAGATGACGATTCATATTGTTATTATTAGATGGTCGAGTTGTACTTATATTGATATGTTAATCAAATTGGTCTCTTACTTGAAAATCTAGACCTTAGGAATATTTTTATATTATATGTTTGCCAATCTTCGCGTCACTAATAAGATGACGATTCATATTGTTATTATTAGATGGTCGAGTTGTACTTATATTGATATGTTAATCAAATTGGTCTCTTACTTGAAAATCTAGACCTTAGGAATATTTTTATATTATATGTTTGCCAATCTTCGCGTCACTAATAAGATGACGATTCATATTATTATTAGATGGTCGAGTTGTACTTATATTGATATGTTAATCAAATTGGTCTCTTACTTGAAAATCTAGACCTTAGGAATATTTTTATATTATATGTTTGCCAATCTTCGCGTCACTAATAAGATGACGATTCATATTGTTATTATTAGATGGTCGAGTTGTACTTATATTGATATGTTAATCAAATTGGTCTCTTACTTGAAAATCTAGACCTTAGGAATATTTTTATATTATATGTTTGCCAATCTTCGCGTCACTAATAAGATGACGATTCATATTGTTATTATTAGATGGTCGAGTTGTACTTATATTGATATGTTAATCAAATTGGTCTCTTACTTGAAAATCTAGACCTTAGGAATATTTTTATATTATATGTTTGCCAATCTTCGCGTCACTAATAAGATGACGATTCATATTGTTATTATTAGATGGTCGAGTTGTACTTATATTGATATGTTAATCAAATTGGTCTCTTACTTGAAAATCTAGACCTTAGGAATATTTTTATATTATATGTTTGCCAATCTTCGCGTCACTAATAAGATGACGATTCATATTATTATTAGATGGTCGAGTTGTACTTATATTGATATGTTAATCAAATTGGTCTCTTACTTGAAAATCTAGACCTTAGGAATATTTTTATATTATATGTTTGCCAATCTTCGCGTCACTAATAAGATGACGATTCATATTGTTATTATTAGATGGTCGAGTTGTACTTATATTGATATGTTAATCAAATTGGTCTCTTACTTGAAAATCTAGACCTTAGGAATGTAATATATAAAGGATTAAAAATTCGCCACAAAGCCAAGCAAACAATCAATGCATACAAATAGATTGTTGATTGAACTTTATATAAGAAGTTCAACACAACAAATAAATTATGCAATTTTATTATCGAATCATCAAGCAAAGGATAAGCTTCAGTGGATCGCAGTATGGCAGCTGCTCAACCACTTACAACACCTTGCCTGTTACAAAAGTCGTTTACAATTGATTCTAGGCTTTGTCATTGTATTAAATAATGCTTTTATATGTAACTAGCGCGGCATCAGCTGATCAAAGATCCTCCCAATTTACTATGTTACAAATTACATTGGCATCACATCCATTGTCGTTTAAAAAGTAAATTATAAACTTTAAATGGTTTAGAAGCCATACAATGCAAATTGCCCCTTATTTATCATTGCAGTCCAGCACGGATACGACCTTAGAGGCGTTCAGGCATAATCCAACGGACGTAGCGTCATACCACTGTTCGCTCGAACAAGTATTGTGCCATTGGTCCGTACCTGCGGTTCCTCTCGTACTACGCAGGAATGCTGTCGCAACAACGTTTTGTCATTAGTAGGGTAAAACTAACCTGTCTCACGACGGTCTAAACCCAGCTCACGTTCCCTTGCATGGGTGAACAATCCAACGCTTGGTGAATTTTGCTTCACAATGATAGGAAGAGCCGACATCGAAGGATCAAAAAGCGACGTCGCTATGAACGCTTGGCCGCCACAAGCCAGTTATCCCTATGGTAACTTTTCTGACACCTCTTGTTAAAAACTCTTTAAACCAAAAGGATCGATAGGCCGAGCTTTTGCTGTCCCTGTGTGTACTGAACACCGAGATCAAGTCAGCATTTGCCCTTTTGCTCTATGTGTGGTTTCTGTCCGCACTGAGCTGGCCTTGGGACACCTCCGTTATTATTTGAGAGATGTACCGCCCCAGTCAAACTCCCTACCTGGCAATGTCCTTGAATTGGATCATACCTGAGTAATTGGAGTTATACCAAATTTTCAAATCAAAAATACATAAATGCACCGTTTTATTAAAGAATTTGTTTGCGATTATATAACAAACTCGTGATACTTTGATCAAGAAGCTTGCATCAAAACCCAATACCATAAGATATAATAAATATATCCGTATAATGGCTAGGAAATGATACACGTTCCATTTAATCAAGTAAGTAAGGAAACAATAAGAGTAGTGGTATTTCATTGGCGATACCAAACCGAGGTCTAATATCTCCCACTTATTCTACACCTCTTATGTCTCCTTACACTGCCAGATTAGAGTCAAGCTCAAAAGGGTCTTCTTTCCCCGCTAATTATTCCAAGCCCGTTCCCTTGGCTGTGGTTTCGCTAGATAGTAGATAGGGACAGTAGGAATCTCGTTAATCCATTCATGCGCGTCACTAATTAGATGACGAGGCATTTGGCTACCTTAAGAGAGTCATAGTTACTCCCGCCGTTGACCCGCGCTTACTTGAATTTCTTCACTTTGACATTCAGAGCACTGGGCAGAAATCACATTGTGTCAACACCCGCTAGGGCCATCACAATGCTTTGTTTTAATTAGACAGTCGGATTCCCCAAGTCCGTGCCAGTTCTGAATTGATTGTTAATTGATAATCGTTATAATTAATAAGAACTAATTGGTTTAACCCAATTAGTATTCTTAAAAATTTTAGCAAGAAAGTTCCACAATTGGCTACGTAACTAAACTATCCGGGGAACAAGTAACTAACATAAATGCTAGAAACTCTATTTACCCAGAACGAGCACATAAACCATGTTATTGTTTCCCAATCAAGCCCGACTATCTCAATCTTCAGAGCCAATCCTTATCCCGAAGTTACGGATCTAATTTGCCGACTTCCCTTACCTACATTATTCTATCGACTAGAGACTCTTCACCTTGGAGACCAGCTGCGGATATTGGTACGGCCTGTTGAGAAGTTTGCGTGTCCCCACCATAAATTTTCAAGGTCCGAGGAGAAAATATCGACACAACAGTATATGTCATGCTCTTCTAGCCCATCTACCATATCTCTCTGCGAAAGACTTCCATGGTAGTTCGGCTATAAAACAGAAAAGAAAACTCTTCCGATATCTCTCGACGGCTTCTTTATGGTCGTTCCTGTTGCCAGGATGAGCACGAGGCCCATATTTAATAACAAACGGATACTCAACAGGTTACGGAATTGGAACCGTATTCCCTTTCGTTCAAAATTATTCAAGTATATTAATTTAGCTAGATTTTATATAATATATATATTTGTTTGGCATTTGTATTTTACTTGAAAATTTTCGGCTTTCGCCTTGAACTTAGGACCGACTAACTCGTGATCAACCACTGTTCACACGAAACCCTTCTCCACTTCAGTCCTCCAAGGTCTCATTCGATTATTTGCTACTACCACCAAGATCTGTACCAATGGCAGCTCCATGCAGGCTTACGCCAAACACTTCTACGCATACCATTGTACCTTCCTACTCACTAAAGTTTCAAAATTTATATTACAAGTAATATAAATCATCTACTTTAGCGGTAATGTATAGGTATACAACTTAAGCGCCATCCATTTTAAGGGCTAGTTGCTTCGGCAGGTGAGTTGTTACACACTCCTTAGCGGATTTCGACTTCCATGATCACCGTCCTGCTGTTTTAAGCAACCAACGCCTTTCATGGTATCTGCATGAGTTGTTAATTTGGGCACCGTAACATTACGTTTGGTTCATCCCACAGCGCCAGTTCTGCTTACCAAAAGTGGCCCACTGGGCACATTATATCATAACCTTGAACTTCATATCAAGAAAGTTAAGGTTCTTACCCATTTAAAGTTTGAGAATAGGTTAAGATCGTTTCGACCCTAAGGCCTCTAATCATTCGCTTTACCAGATAAGATTATTTTATATAATATTAAAATGCACCAGCTATCCTGAGGGAAACTTCGGAAGGAACCAGCTACTAGATGGTTCGATTGGTCTTTCGCCCCTATACTCAATTCTGACAATCGATTTGCACGTCAGAACTGTTTCGGTCTTCCATCAGGGTTTCCCCTGACTTCAACCTGATCAAGTATAGTTCACCATCTTTCGGGTCACAGCATATATGCTCAAGGTACGTTCCAGTTAGAGGCATAAATAATATAAATATCATTATACATAACTATATAGAACGCCCCGGGATTGTGTTAATTAGCTATAAATAGTTAAAAAACTAATCCCATTATTAGTCAAGTTAATTACGCTATTAGGTTTATATCCCAATAACTTGCACATATGTTAGACTCCTTGGTCCGTGTTTCAAGACGGGTCCCGAAGGTATCCTGAATCTTTCGCATTGTTAATCCTACAAGTGCATATAATAAACACAAAAATCAATGATAATTATGCCATTATATAATTCCGAAAAATTAACGCACTGTATTCATATAAATCTATCAGCACTTTATCAAATTAATAACATTTATTCTGTGTTAAAATGCAAGCAAATTAATTTGAATAAACTATAAGTTATATTTTATGATAAATTTGGTATGCTAATAGATTACAATGTCCTTATATGGAAAAAATGCACACTATTATCATAATATTG
Source organism: Drosophila biarmipes (assembly GCF_025231255.1). Classification (NCBI taxonomy): domain Eukaryota; kingdom Metazoa; phylum Arthropoda; class Insecta; order Diptera; family Drosophilidae; genus Drosophila; species Drosophila biarmipes. Next base: position 43,138 of record NW_026114534.1, read on the forward strand.
TTTAAATATTACAATTCTAATGATGAATTTTCCATAACGGATATTCAGGTTCATCGGGCTTAACCTCTAAGCAGTTTCACGTACTGTTTAACTCTCTATTCAGAGTTCTTTTCAACTTTCCCTCACGGTACTTGTTTACTATCGGTCTCATGGTTATATTTAGTTTTAGATGGAGTTTACCACCCACTTAGTGCTGCACTATCAAGCAACACGACTCTTTGGAAACATCATCTAGTAATCATTAACGTTATACGGGCCTGGCACCCTCTATGGGTAAATGGCCTCATTTAAGAAGGACTTAAATCGTTAATTTCTCATACTAGAATATTGACGCTCCATACACTGCATCTCACATTTGCCATATAGACAAAGTGACTTAGTGCTGAACTGATTTCTTTTCGCTCGCCGCTACTAAGAAAATCCTTGTTAGTTTCTTTTCCTCCCCTAATTAATATGCTTAAATTCAGGGGGTAGTCCCATATGAGTTGAGGTTGTGTATAACTTTTATATGCAATTAATTCTTTATATATAATGATAAAACATTTTATTAAATTCGTTATATTAATAATATCTGTATATAAATGGCATTTGTTTGATTTAACGAATCAACGAAGAACAATAATATTGTCAACGGTTTTCTATTTTCTAATCATTAATAAGAGACAATTCTAGATAAATTTTTATGCTAGACATTTCTCAGTATCATTTGATTGAAAAAGAAAATATTTCTCTTCGTTTTTCACATTCAAATTATTTACTAATGTGAGATAATGTTTTTCATATATTTTTTAATATTATGAATAAAATAATTAAATTATTATTATCCAATAATATACCATATGCTTATAAAATTTCATTATAAAATTTGTATAAGCAACTTAATTAGCATAGTCTTACAACCCTCAACCATATGTAGTCCAAGCAGCACTATAAAATTAATTAAAGTACATAACAGCATGGACTGCGATATGCGTTCAAAATGTCGATGTTCATGTGTCCTGCAGTTCACACGATGACGCACAGTTTGCTGCGTTCTTCATCGACCCATGAGCCGAGTGATCCACCGCTTAGAGTTTTATAAATTGGTTTCTTAATTTTGTCAAATATGTTTTTATTGAAAGAAATTAAAAATACACTATTTTACTGGCATATATCAATTCCTTCAATAAATTTATTTTTATACCTAAAACGAATGCTGCGAAATGTCTTAGTTTTATATAACCAATATATATCAAAGTATTTCTTTTTAAATTGCATTTATTGTAAATAAATATATATATATATATATTAATACTTTTTTAGCGATATAAATTGAAATTTATATAAAACATTAACCTGTATAAAACCAGGTACAACATTGTACATTTTAGGTTGTTGCATTATCCAATGTATGCGCATAACTGAGATGAACAATACATATCGCAACGCGTGTATATTATGGTCCATATACACACAGTATTTTAATTGTGTTTATATACAATAATAATTTAATATTATTATTTTAATAATTCGATTTGCTTGTTCGAATTTTTATTTGTTTGTTTTGGCTGCTTATTATTTCTCTCATATGTATTAAATACAATATATAATTTTAATATTTGCATTATTTCGATTTGCTTGTTCGAAATTTCATTTGATCTATATTAGATCATATACATTTTGGCAATTCATATTTTATTTGTATTACTATAATGTATTTATTATAATATAAACAAATATTTTATTAACGGTAAGGATATACAATAATAATTTAATATTATTATTTTAATAATTCGATTTGCTTGTTCGAATTTTTATTTGTTTGCTTTGGCTGCTTATTATTTCTCTCATATGTATTAAATACAATATATAATTTTAATATTTGCATTATTTCGATTTGCTTGTTCGAAATTTTATTTGATCTATATTAGATCTCATATACATTTTGGCAATTCATATTTTATTTGTATTATTATAATGTATTTATTATAATATAAACAAATATTTTATTAACGGTAAGGATATACAATAATAATTTAATATTATTATTTTAATAATTCGATTTGCTTGTTCGAATTTTTATTTGTTTGCTTTGGCTGCTTATTAATTTCTCTCATATGTATTAAATACAATATATAATTTTAATATTTGCATTATTTCGATTTGCTTGTTCGAAATTTCATTTGATCTATAATAGATCTCATATACATTTTGGCAATTCATATTTTATTTGTAATACTATAATGTATTTATTATAATATAAACAAATATTTTATTAACGGTAAGGATATTAAAACATTAATGATCCTTCCGCAGGTTCACCTACGGAAACCTTGTTACGACTTTTACTTCCTCTAAATAATCAAGTTCGGTCAACTTTTGCGAAACAACCGTAACACGCAAGGCGTCACAGTGATCACGTCCGGAGACCTCACTAAATAATTCAATCGGTAGTAGCGACGGGCGGTGTGTACAAAGGGCAGGGACGTAATCAATGCGAGTTAATGACTCACACTTACTGGGAATTCCAAGTTCATGTGAACAGTTTCAGTTCACAATCCCAAGCATGAAAGTGGTTCAGCGGTTTACCCGGACCTCTCGGTCTAGGAAATACACGTTGATACTTTCATTGTAGCGCGCGTGCAGCCCAGGACATCTAAGGGCATCACAGACCTGTTATTGCTCAATCTCATTATTGCTAGACGCAATTTGTCCATTTAAGAAGCTAGTGTCCTTATAATGGGACAAACCAACAGGTACGGCTCCACTTATATAAACACATTCAAACACAATAAACATTTTACTGCCACCATGAATGAAGGCTATATAAGCTTCAACACCATAATCCTGAAGATATCTATTTAATATATTTGAGTCTCGTTCGTTATCGGAATTAACCAGACAAATCACTCCACGAACTAAGAACGGCCATGCACCACCACCCATAGATTCGAGAAAGAGCTATCAATCTGTCTTACACACTTATGTTCGGACCTGGTAAGTTTTCCCGTGTTGAGTCAAATTAAGCCGCAGGCTCCACTCCTGGTGGTGCCCTTCCGTCAATTCCTTTAAGTTTCAGCTTTGCAACCATACTTCCCCCGGAGCCCAAAAGCTTTGGTTTCCCGGGAAGCGACTGAGAGAGCCATAAAAGTAGCTACACCCAATTGCTAGCTGGCATCGTTTATGGTTAGAACTAGGGCGGTATCTGATCGCCTTCGAACCTCTAACTTTCGTTCTTGATTAATGAAAACATCTTTGGCAAATGCTTTCGCTTAAGTTAGTCTTACGACGGTCCAAGAATTTCACCTCTCGCGTCGTAATACTAATGCCCCCAAACTGCTTCTATTAATCATTACCTCTTGATCTGAAAACCAATGAAAGCAGAACAGAGGTCTTATTTCATTATCCCATGCACAGAATATTCAGGCATTTGAAGCCTGCTTTAAGCACTCTAATTTGTTCAAAGTAATTGTACCGGCCCACAATAACACTCGTTTAAGAGCACTAATGCAGGTTTTTAAATAGGAGGAACATATGAAAAAATACAAGTATCTAAGCACATGTAAGAACTCCACCGGTAATACGCTTACATACATAAAGGTATAGTACTAACCACAATTGTAAGTTGTACTACCCGTATGAAGCACAAGTTCAACTACGAACGTTTTAACCGCAACAACTTTAATATACGCTATTGGAGCTGGAATTACCGCGGCTGCTGGCACCAGACTTGCCCTCCAATTGGTCCTTGTTAAAGGATTTAAAGTGTACTCATTCCAATTACAGGGCCTCGGATATGAGTCCTGTATTGTTATTTTTCGTCACTACCTCCCCGAGCTGGGAGTGGGTAATTTACGCGCCTGCTGCCTTCCTTAGATGTGGTAGCCGTTTCTCAGGCTCCCTCTCCGGAATCGAACCCTGATTCCCCGTTACCCGTTGCAACCATGGTAGTCCTAGATACTACCATCAAAAGTTGATAGGGCAGACATTTGAAAGATCTGTCGTCGGTACAAGACCATACGATCTGCATGTTATCTAGAGTTCAACCAATATAACGATCTTGCGATCGCTTGGTTTTAGCCTAATAAAAGCACATGTTCCATAAGGTTCATGTTTTAATTGCATGTATTAGCTCTAGAATTACCACAGTTATCCAAGTAACTGTTAACGATCTAAGGAACCATAACTGATATAATGAGCCTTTTGCGGTTTCACTTTTAATTCGTGTGTACTTAGACATGCATGGCTTAATCTTTGAGACAAGCATATAACTACTGGCAGGATCAACCAGAATAATGTTTTTATTCATATTTCATTCATATTTTTTGAATAGAAATTAGCAATATATATGTTGTTATAGATTTTATTTCTATCGAATACGGCCATTTTTATATAGCATTCGTATACGTTTGTTTTCCAATTTATACTTGTTTCGCCACTAATAATAACAAGTTTTTATTGATGTCAAAAAGAATCATATTCTTTATAAACACAATATTTATTTTTCATATATTTTCTTTATATATGCACATTTCATTCTAAAATATCATTTTTGTTCGACATACATAATATATTGTATCCACACATGTACAATTTTTGTTTAACCAATATAAGATATTGAGTTAATCATTTGTATTTTGACGATAAATTTAAAATTTATCTATATATATCCATATAAGTCTCTGGTAATATATAAAATAGAACCGAGTGTATATATATAATTATTACTACTATATTTATTTCTTAAATAATATATACTTATATATTATTTATATATATACTCTTTATTATATATTATATAATTTCTTAAATAACTCTCTTAATAGCTATTTTTTATTATCAACAATATAAGTTGATATTAATATTGAAAATGTATTCATAATTACATTTTTATATTTCTTTGGTAGACTTTTATGTACTATTATTATTTAATAATACACATATAATATAAATCATGTTAGCCTACCTCCTAAAATTAACGATAAAATTCGGAAACAATTTGTTATTCTATGTACAATAGAAACTTGGCCTTTGTTTCAACGTTATTATCTTTGGGCTTAAAATATTAACCGCGGAGCCAAGTCTCGTATTCAAATAAATGAATAAAGAAACAAATTTGACGGATAATATCTTCTCTACTGACATATGTCAATAGCAGACGGCCGGCCCATTGACCATCCTATAGTAGTTTTTGGACACGCTGTCTCCCATTCGGGTATATTCAATTTACTTTGCCACTCACCCATATAGTGTTCTCTTATATAATAAGACAACGCACTTTTATATTCATTATATGGATATATTGCCTTCCTCATATTTGCCACACCACCTATAGTAGTTTTTGGACACGCTGTCTCCCATTCGGGTATATTCAATTTACTTTGCCACTCACCCATATAGTGTTCTCTTATATAATAAGAAAACGCACTTTTATTTTCATTATATGGATATATTGCCTTCCTCATATTTGCCACACCACCTATAGTAGTTTTTGGACACGCTGTCTCCCATTCGGGTATATTCAATTTACTTTGCCACTCACCCATATAGTGTTCTCTTATATAATAAGAAAACGCACTTTTATTTTCATTATATGGATATATTGCCTTCCTCATATTTGCCACACCACCTATAGTAGTTTTTGGACACGCTGTCTCCCATTCGGGTATATTCAATTCTCTTTGCCACTCACCCTTATAGTATTCTCTTATTTAATAAGAATACTAAAATACTTCTCATATTATAGATGTAATCTATTAACTTCTCAATATCCATACGGTTTATGTATGGTATTGACAAAATCCTATGCATTTGCATAAGATTTATTTTGCCACAATTTATAGTACTAGTGCCGCCCTCACTAGGTATAAATATCTCATTTCGCTAGTAGTGTATGGGCAAATTCTACTAGCTATTCTCATAAATATGTCACTTATATGCCATATCTATACAATTCATGCACTTTTATATGTATATTTGCTATATTATACATTATTATGCCTTATAGGTATTATACCTATAAGCCACATCCATACGATTGCTTAATATAAATATATGTATAATTTTTTATACATATTTTTTTTTTATTTATGTATGGTTTTTTATTCATATCCATATACTGTATTCACTTTTATATGGATATGATTGGCGTTTTATATAGTATTGACAAAATCATAAGTTTGACCAATACGAGGAGAGGTCCGCCAACGACCACCTCCCTATAGGTGTTTTTGGACACGCTGTCTCCCATTCGACTGCTTACTATACTAGGGGCTACCCGCTCCGTATGATATTCTCTCATATAACAAGAGAATGCAAGAAATATTCGTATTTTATGAATATAATCCATTTATTTTTCAATATCCATACGTTTTACTTAGTTTTTTGTACGGTATTGACAAAATCCTATGCATTTGCATAAGATTTATTTTGCCACAATTTATAGTACTAGTGCCGCCCTCACTAGGTATAAATATCTCATTTCGCTAGTAGTGTATGGGGAAATTCTACTAGCTATTCTCATAAATATGTCACTTATATGCCATATCTATACAATTCATGCACTTTTATATGTATATTTGCTATATTATACATTATTATGCCTTATAGGTATTATACCTATAAGCCACATCCATACGATTGCTTAATATAAATATATGTATAATTTTTTATACATATTTTTTTTTTATTTATGTATGGTTTTTTATTCATATCCATATACTGTATTCAATTTTATATGGATATGATTGGCGTTTTATATAGTATTGACAAAATCATAAGTTTGACCAATACGAGGAGAGGTCCGCCAACGACCACCTCCCTATAGGTGTTTTTGGACACGCTGTCTCCCATTCGACTGCTTACTATACTAGGGGCTACCCGCTCCGTATGATATTCTCTCATATAACAAGAGAATGCAAGAAATATTCGTATTTTATGAATATAATCCATTTATTTTTCAATATCCATACGTTTTACTTAGTTTTTTGTACGGTATTGACAAAATCCTATGCATTTGCATAAGATTTATTTTGCCACAATTTATAGTACTAGTGCCGCCCTCACTAGGTATAAATATCTCATTTCGCTAGTAGTGTATGGGCAAATTCTACTAGCTATTCTCATAAATATGTCACTTATATGCCATATCTATACAATTCATGCACTTTTATATGTATATTTGCTATATTATACATTATTATGCCTTATAGGTATTATACCTATAAGCCACATCCATACGATTGCTTAATATAAATATATGTATAATTTTTTATACATATTTTTTTTTATTTATGTATGGTTTTTTATTCATATCCATATACTGTATTCACTTTTATATGGATATGATTGGCGTTTTATATAGTATTGACAAAATCATAAGTTTGACCAATACGAGGAGAGGTCCGCCAACGACCACCTCCCTATAGGTGTTTTTGGACACGCTGTCTCCCATTCGACTGCTTACTATACTAGGGGCTACCCGCTCCGTATGATATTCTCTCATATAACAAGAGAATGCAAGAAATATTCGTATTTTATGAATATAATCCATTTATTTTTCAATATCCATACGTTTTACTTAGTTTTTTGTACGGTATTGACAAAATCCTATGCATTTGCATAAGATTTATTTTGCCACAATTTATAGTACTAGTGCCGCCCTCACTAGGTATAAATATCTCATTTCGCTAGTAGTGTATGGGCAAATTCTACTAGCTATTCTCATAAATATGTCACTTATATGCCATATCTATACAATTCATGCACTTTTATATGTATATTTGCTATATTATACATTATTATGCCTTATAGGTATTATACCTATAAGCCACATCCATACGATTGCTTAATATAAATATATGTATAATTTTTTATACATATTTTTTTTTATTTATGTATGGTTTTTTATTCATATCCATATACTGTATTCACTTTTATATGGATATGATTGGCGTTTTATATAGTATTGACAAAATCATAAGTTTGACCAATACGAGGAGAGGTCCGCCAACGACCACCTCCCTATAGGTGTTTTTGGACACGCTGTCTCCCATTCGACTGCTTACTATACTAGGGGCTGCCCGCTCCGTATGATATTCTCTCGTATAACAAGAGAATGCAAGAAATATTCGTATTTTATGAATATAATCCATTTATTTTTCAATATCCATACGTTTTACTTAGTTTTTTGTACGGTATTGACAAAATCCTATGCATTTGCATAAGATTTATTTTGCCACAATTTATAGTACTAGTGCCGCCCTCACTAGGTATAAATATCTCATTTCGCTAGTAGTGTATGGGCAAATTCTACTAGCTATTCTCATAAATGCCTTCTTTATGCCATATCTATACAATTTATGCACTTTTATATGTATATTTGCTAATATTATACATTATTATGCCTTATAGGTATTATACCTATAAGCCATATACATACGATTTCATTTTTTTATTTATATATGGTTTTGTATTTATAACCATATACCGTATTTACTTTTATAAGGATATGATTGGCGTTTTATATAGTATTGACAAAATTATAAGTTTGACAAACACTTTTTTAAGTCTTTTAGTTAAAATTGTCATTTTTAATTGACTATCTAAACACTAGATATATTTGCACATGGAGCAAAGAGTATAAAAATTGGTCGCGTCACTAATAATATCGCGATACATTTTTACTACCATCAAAATACCACATACGTTTATATGTCCTCTTTATTTAATTTGGTTTCTAAACCTCAGGAATAGTTTTAATTATATGTGCGCTCTAAGTTGAATGAATTTCTTGAATCTCTTTACTTGAATTTCTAAGACTTAAAAATATTTATAAATAGATGTCCTATTGCATAATATTTTTTTATCGCTTCACTTATAAAATAACGATCCTGCCTTTCTACCTTTGAATAAACATTCATATAAACATGGAGAAAAAAACGTTCGCGTCACTAACAGTATGTGACGATAAAATTTTGCTAACATTAAAAGGAACATATTTTTATATGTCAACTCTTAGTTGAATTGGTCTATTGCTTAAGATTCTAGACCTTAGGAATATTTTTATATTATATGTTTGCCAATCTTCGCGTCACTAAAAAGATGACGATTCATATTGTTATTATTAGATGGTCGAGTTGTACTTATATTGATATGTTAATCAAATTGGTCTCTTACTTGAAAATCTAGACCTTAGGAATATTTTTATATTATATGTTTGCCAATCTTCGCGTCACTAATAAGATGACGATTCATATTGTTATTATTAGATGGTCGAGTTGTACTTATATTGATATGTTAATCAAATTGGTCTCTTACTTGAAAATCTAGACCTTAGGAATATTTTTATATTATATGTTTGCCAATCTTCGCGTCACTAATAAGATGACGATTCATATTGTTATTATTAGATGGTCGAGTTGTACTTATATTGATATGTTAATCAAATTGGTCTCTTACTTGAAAATCTAGACCTTAGGAATATTTTTATATTATATGTTTGCCAATCTTCGCGTCACTAATAAGATGACGATTCATATTGTTATTATTAGATGGTCGAGTTGTACTTATATTGATATGTTAATCAAATTGGTCTCTTACTTGAAAATCTAGACCTTAGGAATATTTTTATATTATATGTTTGCCAATCTTCGCGTCACTAATAAGATGACGATTCATATTATTATTAGATGGTCGAGTTGTACTTATATTGATATGTTAATCAAATTGGTCTCTTACTTGAAAATCTAGACCTTAGGAATATTTTTATATTATATGTTTGCCAATCTTCGCGTCACTAATAAGATGACGATTCATATTGTTATTATTAGATGGTCGAGTTGTACTTATATTGATATGTTAATCAAATTGGTCTCTTACTTGAAAATCTAGACCTTAGGAATATTTTTATATTATATGTTTGCCAATCTTCGCGTCACTAATAAGATGACGATTCATATTATTATTAGATGGTCGAGTTGTACTTATATTGATATGTTAATCAAATTGGTCTCTTACTTGAAAATCTAGACCTTAGGAATATTTTTATATTATATGTTTGCCAATCTTCGCGTCACTAATAAGATGACGATTCATATTGTTATTATTAGATGGTCGAGTTGTACTTATATTGATATGTTAATCAAATTGGTCTCTTACTTGAAAATCTAGACCTTAGGAATGTAATATATAAAGGATTAAAAATTCGCCACAAAGCCAAGCAAACAATCAATGCATACAAATAGATTGTTGGTTGAACTTTATATAAGAAGTTCAACACAACAAATAAATTATGCAATTTTATTATCGAATCATCAAGCAAAGGATAAGCTTCAGTGGATCGCAGTATGGCAGCTGCTCAACCACTTACAACACCTTGCCTGTTACAAAAGTCGTTTACAATTGATTCTAGGCTTTGTCATTGTATTAAATAATGCTTTTATATGTAACTAGCGCGGCATCAGGTGATCAAAGATCCTCCCAATTTACTATGTTACAAATTACATTGGCATCACATCCATTGTCGTTTAAAAAGTAAATTATAAACTTTAAATGGTTTAGAAGCCATACAATGCAAATTGCCCCTTATTTATCATTGCAGTCCAGCACGGATACGACCTTAGAGGCGTTCAGGCATAATCCAACGGACGTAGCGTCATACCACTGTTCGCTCGAACAAGTATTGTGCCATTGGTCCGTACCTGCGGTTCCTCTCGTACTACGCAGGAATGCTGTCGCAACAACGTTTTGTCATTAGTAGGGTAAAACTAACCTGTCTCACGACGGTCTAAACCCAGCTCACGTTCCCTTGCATGGGTGAACAATCCAACGCTTGGTGAATTTTGCTTCACAATGATAGGAAGAGCCGACATCGAAGGATCAAAAAGCGACGTCGCTATGAACGCTTGGCCGCCACAAGCCAGTTATCCCTATGGTAACTTTTCTGACACCTCTTGTTAAAAACTCTTTAAACCAAAAGGATCGATAGGCCGAGCTTTTGCTGTCCCTGTGTGTACTGAACACCGAGATCAAGTCAGCATTTGCCCTTTTGCTCTATGTGTGGTTTCTGTCCGCACTGAGCTGGCCTTGGGACACCTTCGTTATTATTTGAGAGATGTACCGCCCCAGTCAAACTCCCTACCTGGCAATGTCCTTGAATTGGATCATACCTGAGTAATTGGAGTTATACCAAATTTTCAAATCAAAAATACATAAATGCACCGTTTTATTAAAGAATTTGTTTGCGATTATATAACAAACTCGTGATACTTTGATCAAGAAGCTTGCATCAAAACCCAATACCATAAGATATAATAAATATATCCGTATAATGGCTAGGAAATGATACACGTTCCATTTAATCAAGTAAGTAAGGAAACAATAAGAGTAGTGGTATTTCATTGGCGATACCAAACCGAGGTCTAATATCTCCCACTTATTCTACACCTCTTATGTCTCCTTACACTGCCAGATTAGAGTCAAGCTCAAAAGGGTCTTCTTTCCCCGCTAATTATTCCAAGCCCGTTCCCTTGGCTGTGGTTTCGCTAGATAGTAGATAGGGACAGTAGGAATCTCGTTAATCCATTCATGCGCGTCACTAATTAGATGACGAGGCATTTGGCTACCTTAAGAGAGTCATAGTTACTCCCGCCGTTGACCCGCGCTTACTTGAATTTCTTCACTTTGACATTCAGAGCACTGGGCAGAAATCACATTGTGTCAACACCCGCTAGGGCCATCACAATGCTTTGTTTTAATTAGACAGTCGGATTCCCCAAGTCCGTGCCAGTTCTGAATTGATTGTTAATTGATAATCGTTATAATTAATAAGAACTAATTGGTTTAACCCAATTAGTATTCTTAAAAATTTTAGCAAGAAAGTTCCACAATTGGCTACGTAACTAAACTATCCGGGGAACAAGTAACTAACATAAATGCTAGAAACTCTATTTACCCAGAACGAGCACATAAACCATGTTATTGTTTCCCAATCAAGCCCGACTATCTCAATCTTCAGAGCCAATCCTTATCCCGAAGTTACGGATCTAATTTGCCGACTTCCCTTACCTACATTATTCTATCGACTAGAGACTCTTCACCTTGGAGACCAGCTGCGGATATTGGTACGGCCTGTTGAGAAGTTTGCGTGTCCCCACCATAAATTTTCAAGGTCCGAGGAGAAAATATCGACACAACAGTATATGTCATGCTCTTCTAGCCCATCTACCATATCTCTCTGCGAAAGACTTCCATGGTAGTACGGCTATAAAACAGAAAAGAAAACTCTTCCGATATCTCTCGACGGCTTCTTTATGGTCGTTCCTGTTGCCAGGATGAGCACGAGGCCCATATTTAATAACAAACGGATACTCAACAGGTTACGGAATTGGAACCGTATTCCCTTTCGTTCAAAATTATTCAAGTATATTAATTTAGCTAGATTTTATATAATATATATATTTGTTTGGCATTTGTATTTTACTTGAAAATTTTCGGCTTTCGCCTTGAACTTAGGACCGACTAACTCGTGATCAACCACTGTTCACACGAAACCCTTCTCCACTTCAGTCCTCCAAGGTCTCATTCGATTATTTGCTACTACCACCAAGATCTGTACCAATGGCAGCTCCATGCAGGCTTACGCCAAACACTTCTACGCATACCATTGTACCTTCCTACTCACTAAAGTTTCAAAATTTATATTACAAGTAATATAAATCATCTACTTTAGCGGTAATGTATAGGTATACAACTTAAGCGCCATCCATTTTAAGGGCTAGTTGCTTCGGCAGGTGAGTTGTTACACACTCCTTAGCGGATTTCGACTTCCATGATCACCGTCCTGCTGTTTTAAGCAACCAACGCCTTTCATGGTATCTGCATGAGTTGTTAATTTGGGCACCGTAACATTACGTTTGGTTCATCCCACAGCGCCAGTTCTGCTTACCAAAAGTGGCCCACTGGGCACATTATATCATAACCTTGAACTTCATATCAAGAAAGTTAAGGTTCTTACCCATTTAAAGTTTGAGAATAGGTTAAGATCGTTTCGACCCTAAGGCCTCTAATCATTCGCTTTACCAGATAAGATTATTTTATATAATATTAAAATGCACCAGCTATCCTGAGGGAAACTTCGGAAGGAACCAGCTACTAGATGGTTCGATTGGTCTTTCGCCCCTATACTCAATTCTGACAATCGATTTGCACGTCAGAACTGTTTCGGTCTTCCATCAGGGTTTCCCCTGACTTCAACCTGATCAAGTATAGTTCACCATCTTTCGGGTCACAGCATATATGCTCAAGGTACGTTCCAGTTAGAGGCATAAATAATATAAATATCATTATACATAACTATATAGAACGCCCCGGGATTGTGTTAATTAGCTATAAATAGTTAAAAAACTAATCCCATTATTAGTCAAGTTAATTACGCTATTAGGTTTATATCCCAATAACTTGCACATATGTTAGACTCCTTGGTCCGTGTTTCAAGACGGGTCCCGAAGGTATCCTGAATCTTTCGCATTGTTAATCCTACAAGTGCATATAATAAACACAAAAATCAATGATAATTATGCCATTATATAATTCCGAAAAATTAACGCACTGTATTCATATAAATCTATCAGCACTTTATCAAATTAATAACATTTATTCTGTGTTAAAATGCAAGCAAATTAATTTGAATAAACTATAAGTTATATTTTATGATAAATTTGGTATGCTAATAGATTACAATGTCCTTATATGGAAAAAATGCACACTATTATCATAATATTGTTTAAATATTACAATTCTAATGATGAATTTTCCATAACGGATATTCAGGTTCATCGGGCTTAACCTCTAAGCAGTTTCACGTACTGTTTAACTCTCTATTCAGAGTTCTTTTCAACTTTCCCTCACGGTACTTGTTTACTATCGGTCTCATGGTTATATTTAGTTTTAGATGGAGTTTACCACCCACTTAGTGCTGCACTATCAAGCAACACGACTCTTTGGAAACATCATCTAGTAATCATTAACGTTATACGGGCCTGGCACCCTCTATGGGTAAATGGCCTCATTTAAGAAGGACTTAAATCGTTAATTTCTCATACTAGAATATTGACGCTCCATACACTGCATCTCACATTTGCCATATAGACAAAGTGACTTAGTGCTGAACTGATTTCTTTTCGCTCGCCGCTACTAAGAAAATCCTTGTTAGTTTCTTTTCCTCCCCTAATTAATATGCTTAAATTCAGGGGGTAGTCCCATATGAGTTGAGGTTGTGTATAACTTTTATATGCAATTAATTCTTTATATATAATGATAAAACATTTTATTAAATTCGTTATATTAATAATATCTGTATATAAATGGCATTTGTTTGATTTAACGAATCAACGAAGAACAATAATATTGTCAACGGTTTTCTATTTTCTAATCATTAATAAGAGACAATTCTAGATAAATTTTTATGCTAGACATTTCTCAGTATCATTTGATTGAAAAAGAAAATATTTCTCTTCGTTTTTCACATTCAAATTATTTACTAATGTGAGATAATGTTTTTCATATATTTTTTAATATTATGAATAAAATAATTAAATTATTATTATCCAATAATATACCATATGCTTATAAAATTTCATTATAAAATTTGTATAAGCAACTTAATTAGCATAGTCTTACAACCCTCAACCATATGTAGTCCAAGCAGCACTATAAAATTAATTAAAGTACATAACAGCATGGACTGCGATATGCGTTCAAAATGTCGATGTTCATGTGTCCTGCAGTTCACACGATGACGCACAGTTTGCTGCGTTCTTCATCGACCCATGAGCCGAGTGATCCACCGCTTAGAGTTTTATAAATTGGTTTCTTAATTTTGTCAAATATGTTTTTATTGAAAGAAATTAAAAATACACCATTTTACTGGCATATATCAATTCCTTCAATAAATTTATTTTTATACCTAAAACGAATGCTGCGAAATGTCTTAGTTTTATATAACCAATATATATCAAAGTATTTCTTTTTAAATTGCATTTATTGTAAATAAATATATATATATATATTAATACTTTTTTAGCGATATAAATTGAAATTTATATAAAACATTAACCTGTATAAAACCAGGTACAACATTGTACATTTTAGGTTGTTGCATTATCCAATGTATGCGCATAACTGAGATGAACAATACATATCGCAACGCGTGTATATTATGGTCCATATACACACAGTATTTTAATTGTGTTTATATACAATAATAATTTAATATTATTATTTTAATAATTCGATTTGCTTGTTCGAATTTTTATTTGTTTGTTTTGGCTGCTTATTATTTCTCTCATATGTATTAAATACAATATATAATTTTAATATTTGCATTATTTCGATTTGCTTGTTCGAAATTTCATTTGATCTATATTAGATCATATACATTTTGGCAATTCATATTTTATTTGTATTACTATAATGTATTTATTATAATATAAACAAATATTTTATTAACGGTAAGGATATACAATAATAATTTAATATTATTATTTTAATAATTCGATTTGCTTGTTCGAATTTTTATTTGTTTGCTTTGGCTGCTTATTATTTCTCTCATATGTTTTAAATACAATATATAATTTTAATATTTGCATTATTTCGATTTGCTTGTTCGAAATTTTATTTGATCTATATTAGATCTCATATACATTTTGGCAATTCATATTTTATTTGTATTATTATAATGTATTTATTATAATATAAACAAATATTTTATTAACGGTAAGGATATACAATAATAATTTAATATTATTATTTTAATAATTCGATTTGCTTGTTCGAATTTTTATTTGTTTGCTTTGGCTGCTTATTAATTTCTCTCATATGTATTAAATACAATATATAATTTTAATATTTGCATTATTTCGATTTGCTTGTTCGAAATTTCATTTGATCTATAATAGATCTCATATACATTTTGGCAATTCATATTTTATTTGTAATACTATAATGTATTTATTATAATATAAACAAATATTTTATTAACGGTAAGGATATTAAAACATTAATGATCCTTCCGCAGGTTCACCTACGGAAACCTTGTTACGACTTTTACTTCCTCTAAATAATCAAGTTCGGTCAACTTTTGCGAAACAACCGTAACACGCAAGGCGTCACAGTGATCACGTCCGGAGACCTCACTAAATAATTCAATCGGTAGTAGCGACGGGCGGTGTGTACAAAGGGCAGGGACGTAATCAATGCGAGTTAATGACTCACACTTACTGGGAATTCCAAGTTCATGTGAACAGTTTCAGTTCACAATCCCAAGCATGAAAGTGGTTCAGCGGTTTACCCGGACCTCTCGGTCTAGGAAATACACGTTGATACTTTCATTGTAGCGCGCGTGCAGCCCAGGACATCTAAGGGCATCACAGACCTGTTATTGCTCAATCTCATTATTGCTAGACGCAATTTGTCCATTTAAGAAGCTAGTGTCCTTATAATGGGACAAACCAACAGGTACGGCTCCACTTATATAAACACATTCAAACACAATAAACATTTTACTGCCACCATGAATGAAGGCTATATAAGCTTCAACACCATAATCCTGAAGATATCTATTTAATATATTTGAGTCTCGTTCGTTATCGGAATTAACCAGACAAATCACTCCACGAACTAAGAACGGCCATGCACCACCACCCATAGATTCGAGAAAGAGCTATCAATCTGTCTTACACACTTATGTTCGGACCTGGTAAGTTTTCCCGTGTTGAGTCAAATTAAGCCGCAGGCTCCACTCCTGGTGGTGCCCTTCCGTCAATTCCTTTAAGTTTCAGCTTTGCAACCATACTTCCCCCGGAGCCCAAAAGCTTTGGTTTCCCGGGAAGCGACTGAGAGAGCCATAAAAGTAGCTACACCCAATTGCTAGCTGGCATCGTTTATGGTTAGAACTAGGGCGGTATCTGATCGCCTTCGAACCTCTAACTTTCGTTCTTGATTAATGAAAACATCTTTGGCAAATGCTTTCGCTTAAGTTAGTCTTACGACGGTCCAAGAATTTCACCTCTCGCGTCGTAATACTAATGCCCCCAAACTGCTTCTATTAATCATTACCTCTTGATCTGAAAACCAATGAAAGCAGAACAGAGGTCTTATTTCATTATCCCATGCACAGAATATTCAGGCATTTGAAGCCTGCTTTAAGCACTCTAATTTGTTCAAAGTAATTGTACCGGCCCACAATAACACTCGTTTAAGAGCACTAATGCAGGTTTTTAAATAGGAGGAACATATGAAAAAATACAAGTATCTAAGCACATGTAAGAACTCCACCGGTAATACGCTTACATACATAAAGGTATAGTACTAACCACAATTGTAAGTTGTACTACCCGTATGAAGCACAAGTTCAACTACGAACGTTTTAACCGCAACAACTTTAATATACGCTATTGGAGCTGGAATTACCGCGGCTGCTGGCACCAGACTTGCCCTCCAATTGGTCCTTGTTAAAGGATTTAAAGTGTACTCATTCCAATTACAGGGCCTCGGATATGAGTCCTGTATTGTTATTTTTCGTCACTACCTCCCCGAGCTGGGAGTGGGTAATTTACGCGCCTGCTGCCTTCCTTAGATGTGGTAGCCGTTTCTCAGGCTCCCTCTCCGGAATCGAACCCTGATTCCCCGTTACCCGTTGCAACCATGGTAGTCCTAGATACTACCATCAAAAGTTGATAGGGCAGACATTTGAAAGATCTGTCGTCGGTACAAGACCATACGATCTGCATGTTATCTAGAGTTCAACCAATATAACGATCTTGCGATCGCTTGGTTTTAGCCTAATAAAAGCACATGTTCCATAAGGTTCATGTTTTAATTGCATGTATTAGCTCTAGAATTACCACAGTTATCCAAGTAACTGTTAACGATCTAAGGAACCATAACTGATATAATGAGCCTTTTGCGGTTTCACTTTTAATTCGTGTGTACTTAGACATGCATGGCTTAATCTTTGAGACAAGCATATAACTACTGGCAGGATCAACCAGAATAATGTTTTTATTCATATTTCATTCATATTTTTTGAATAGAAATTAGCAATATATATGTTGTTATAGATTTTATTTCTATCGAATACGGCCATTTTTATATAGCATTCGTATACGTTTGTTTTCCAATTTATACTTGTTTCGCCACTAATAATAACAAGTTTTTATTGATGTCAAAAAGAATCATATTCTTTATAAACACAATATTTATTTTTCATATATTTTCTTTATATATGCACATTTCATTCTAAAATATCATTTTTGTTCGACATACATAATATATTGTATCCACACATGTACAATTTTTGTTTAACCAATATAAGATATTGAGTTAATCATTTGTATTTTGACGATAAATTTAAAATTTATCTATATATATCCATATAAGTCTCTGGTAATATATAAAATAGAACCGAGTGTATATATATAATTATTACTACTATATTTATTTCTTAAATAATATATACTTATATATTATTTATATATATACTCTTTATTATATATTATATAATTTCTTAAATAACTCTCTTAATAGCTATTTTTTATTATCAACAATATAAGTTGATATTAATATTGAAAATGTATTCATAATTACATTTTTATATTTCTTTGGTAGACTTTTATGTACTATTATTATTTAATAATACACATATAATATAAATCATGTTAGCCTACCTCCTAAAATTAACGATAAAATTCGGAAACAATTTGTTATTCTATGTACAATAGAAACTTGGCCTTTGTTTCAACGTTATTATCTTTGGGCTTAAAATATTAACCGCGGAGCCAAGTCTCGTATTCAAATAAATGAATAAAGAAACAAATTTGACGGATAATATCTTCTCTACTGACATATGTCAATAGCAGACGGCCGGCCCATTGACCATCCTATAGTAGTTTTTGGACACGCTGTCTCCCATTCGGGTATATTCAATTTACTTTGCCACTCACCCATATAGTGTTCTCTTATATAATAAGACAACGCACTTTTATATTCATTATATGGATATATTGCCTTCCTCATATTTGCCACACCACCTATAGTAGTTTTTGGACACGCTGTCTCCCATTCGGGTATATTCAATTTACTTTGCCACTCACCCATATAGTGTTCTCTTATATAATAAGAAAACGCACTTTTATTTTCATTATATGGATATATTGCCTTCCTCATATTTGCCACACCACCTATAGTAGTTTTTGGACACGCTGTCTCCCATTCGGGTATATTCAATTTACTTTGCCACTCACCCATATAGTGTTCTCTTATATAATAAGAAAACGCACTTTTATTTTCATTATATGGATATATTGCCTTCCTCATATTTGCCACACCACCTATAGTAGTTTTTGGACACGCTGTCTCCCATTCGGGTATATTCAATTCTCTTTGCCACTCACCCTTATAGTATTCTCTTATTTAATAAGAATACTAAAATACTTCTCATATTATAGATGTAATCTATTAACTTCTCAATATCCATACGGTTTATGTATGGTATTGACAAAATCCTATGCATTTGCATAAGATTTATTTTGCCACAATTTATAGTACTAGTGCCGCCCTCACTAGGTATAAATATCTCATTTCGCTAGTAGTGTATGGGCAAATTCTACTAGCTATTCTCATAAATATGTCACTTATATGCCATATCTATACAATTCATGCACTTTTATATGTATATTTGCTATATTATACATTATTATGCCTTATAGGTATTATACCTATAAGCCACATCCATACGATTGCTTAATATAAATATATGTATAATTTTTTATACATATTTTTTTTTATTTATGTATGGTTTTTTATTCATATCCATATACTGTATTCACTTTTATATGGATATGATTGGCGTTTTATATAGTATTGACAAAATCATAAGTTTGACCAATACGAGGAGAGGTCCGCCAACGACCACCTCCCTATAGGTGTTTTTGGACACGCTGTCTCCCATTCGACTGCTTACTATACTAGGGGCTACCCGCTCCGTATGATATTCTCTCATATAACAAGAGAATGCAAGAAATATTCGTATTTTATGAATATAATCCATTTATTTTTCAATATCCATACGTTTTACTTAGTTTTTTGTACGGTATTGACAAAATCCTATGCATTTGCATAAGATTTATTTTGCCACAATTTATAGTACTAGTGCCGCCCTCACTAGGTATAAATATCTCATTTCGCTAGTAGTGTATGGGCAAATTCTACTAGCTATTCTCATAAATATGTCACTTATATGCCATATCTATACAATTCATGCACTTTTATATGTATATTTGCTATATTATACATTATTATGCCTTATAGGTATTATACCTATAAGCCACATCCATACGATTGCTTAATATAAATATATGTATAATTTTTTATACATATTTTTTTTTTATTTATGTATGGTTTTTTATTCATATCCATATACTGTATTCAATTTTATATGGATATGATTGGCGTTTTATATAGTATTGACAAAATCATAAGTTTGACCAATACGAGGAGAGGTCCGCCAACGACCACCTCCCTATAGGTGTTTTTGGACACGCTGTCTCCCATTCGACTGCTTACTATACTAGGGGCTACCCGCTCCGTATGATATTCTCTCATATAACAAGAGAATGCAAGAAATATTCGTATTTTATGAATATAATCCATTTATTTTTCAATATCCATACGTTTTACTTAGTTTTTTGTACGGTATTGACAAAATCCTATGCATTTGCATAAGATTTATTTTGCCACAATTTATAGTACTAGTGCCGCCCTCACTAGGTATAAATATCTCATTTCGCTAGTAGTGTATGGGCAAATTCTACTAGCTATTCTCATAAATATGTCACTTATATGCCATATCTATACAATTCATGCACTTTTATATGTATATTTGCTATATTATACATTATTATGCCTTATAGGTATTATACCTATAAGCCACATCCATACGATTGCTTAATATAAATATATGTATAATTTTTTATACATATTTTTTTTTATTTATGTATGGTTTTTTATTCATATCCATATACTGTATTCACTTTTATATGGATATGATTGGCGTTTTATATAGTATTGACAAAATCATAAGTTTGACCAATACGAGGAGAGGTCCGCCAACGACCACCTCCCTATAGGTGTTTTTGGACACGCTGTCTCCCATTCGACTGCTTACTATACTAGGGGCTACCCGCTCCGTATGATATTCTCTCATATAACAAGAGAATGCAAGAAATATTCGTATTTTATGAATATAATCCATTTATTTTTCAATATCCATACGTTTTACTTAGTTTTTTGTACGGTATTGACAAAATCCTATGCATTTGCATAAGATTTATTTTGCCACAATTTATAGTACTAGTGCCGCCCTCACTAGGTATAAATATCTCATTTCGCTAGTAGTGTATGGGCAAATTCTACTAGCTATTCTCATAAATATGTCACTTATATGCCATATCTATACAATTCATGCACTTTTATATGTATATTTGCTATATTATACATTATTATGCCTTATAGGTATTATACCTATAAGCCACATCCATACGATTGCTTAATATAAATATATGTATAATTTTTTATACATATTTTTTTTTATTTATGTATGGTTTTTTATTCATATCCATATACTGTATTCACTTTTATATGGATATGATTGGCGTTTTATATAGTATTGACAAAATCATAAGTTTGACCAATACGAGGAGAGGTCCGCCAACGACCACCTCCCTATAGGTGTTTTTGGACACGCTGTCTCCCATTCGACTGCTTACTATACTAGGGGCTGCCCGCTCCGTATGATATTCTCTCGTATAACAAGAGAATGCAAGAAATATTCGTATTTTATGAATATAATCCATTTATTTTTCAATATCCATACGTTTTACTTAGTTTTTTGTACGGTATTGACAAAATCCTATGCATTTGCATAAGATTTATTTTGCCACAATTTATAGTACTAGTGCCGCCCTCACTAGGTATAAATATCTCATTTCGCTAGTAGTGTATGGGCAAATTCTACTAGCTATTCTCATAAATGCCTTCTTTATGCCATATCTATACAATTTATGCACTTTTATATGTATATTTGCTAATATTATACATTATTATGCCTTATAGGTATTATACCTATAAGCCATATACATACGATTTCATTTTTTTATTTATATATGGTTTTGTATTTATAACCATATACCGTATTTACTTTTATAAGGATATGATTGGCGTTTTATATAGTATTGACAAAATTATAAGTTTGACAAACACTTTTTTAAGTCTTTTAGTTAAAATTGTCATTTTTAATTGACTATCTAAACACTAGATATATTTGCACATGGAGCAAAGAGTATAAAAATTGGTCGCGTCACTAATAATATCGCGATACATTTTTACTACCATCAAAATACCACATACGTTTATATGTCCTCTTTATTTAATTTGGTTTCTAAACCTCAGGAATAGTTTTAATTATATGTGCGCTCTAAGTTGAATGAATTTCTTGAATCTCTTTACTTGAATTTCTAAGACTTAAAAATATTTATAAATAGATGTCCTATTGCATAATATTTTTTTATCGCTTCACTTATAAAATAACGATCCTGCCTTTCTACCTTTGAATAAACATTCATATAAACATGGAGAAAAAAACGTTCGCGTCACTAACAGTATGTGACGATAAAATTTTGCTAACATTAAAAGGAACATATTTTTATATGTCAACTCTTAGTTGAATTGGTCTATTGCTTAAGATTCTAGACCTTAGGAATATTTTTATATTATATGTTTGCCAATCTTCGCGTCACTAAAAAGATGACGATTCATATTGTTATTATTAGATGGTCGAGTTGTACTTATATTGATATGTTAATCAAATTGGTCTCTTACTTGAAAATCTAGACCTTAGGAATATTTTTATATTATATGTTTGCCAATCTTCGCGTCACTAATAAGATGACGATTCATATTGTTATTATTAGATGGTCGAGTTGTACTTATATTGATATGTTAATCAAATTGGTCTCTTACTTGAAAATCTAGACCTTAGGAATATTTGTATATTATATGTTTGCCAATCTTCGCGTCAGTAATAAGATGACGATTCATATTGTTATTATTAGATGGTCGAGTTGTACTTATATTGATATGTTAATCAAATTGGTCTCTTACTTGAAAATCTAGACCTTAGGAATATTTTTATATTATATGTTTGCCAATCTTCGCGTCACTAATAAGATGACGATTCATATTGTTATTATTAGATGGTCGAGTTGTACTTATATTGATATGTTAATCAAATTGGTCTCTTACTTGAAAATCTAGACCTTAGGAATATTTTTATATTATATGTTTGCCAATCTTCGCGTCACTAATAAGATGACGATTCATATTGTTATTATTAGATGGTCGAGTTGTACTTATATTGATATGTTAATCAAATTGGTCTCTTACTTGAAAATCTAGACCTTAGGAATATTTTTATATTATATGTTTGCCAATCTTCGCGTCACTAATAAGATGACGATTCATATTGTTATTATTAGATGGTCGAGTTGTACTTATATTGATATGTTAATCAAATTGGTCTCTTACTTGAAAATCTAGACCTTAGGAATATTTGTATATTATATGTTTGCCAATCTTCGCGTCACTAATAAGATGACGATTCATATTGTTATTATTAGATGGTCGAGTTGTACTTATATTGATATGTTAATCAAATTGGTCTCTTACTTGAAAATCTAGACCTTAGGAATATTTTTATATTATATGTTTGCCAATCTTCGCGTCACTAATAAGATGACGATTCATATTATTATTAGATGGTCGAGTTGTACTTATATTGATATGTTAATCAAATTGGTCTCTTACTTGAAAATCTAGACCTTAGGAATATTTTTATATTATATGTTTGCCAATCTTCGCGTCACTAATAAGATGACGATTCATATTGTTATTATTAGATGGTCGAGTTGTACTTATATTGATATGTTAATCAAATTGGTCTCTTACTTGAAAATCTAGACCTTAGGAATATTTTTATATTATATGTTTGCCAATCTTCGCGTCACTAATAAGATGACGATTCATATTGTTATTATTAGATGGTCGAGTTGTACTTATATTGATATGTTAATCAAATTGGTCTCTTACTTGAAAATCTAGACCTTAGGAATGTAATATATAAAGGATTAAAAATTCGCCACAAAGCCAAGCAAACAATCAATGCATACAAATAGATTGTTGGTTGAACTTTATATAAGAAGTTTAACACAACAAATAAATTATGCAATTTTATTATCGAATCATCAAGCAAAGGATAAGCTTCAGTGGATCGCAGTATGGCAGCTGCTCAACCACTTACAACACCTTGCCTGTTACAAAAGTCGTTTACAATTGATTCTAGGCTTTGTCATTGTATTAAATAATGCTTTTATATGTAACTAGCGCGGCATCAGGTGATCAAAGATCCTCCCAATTTACTATGTTACAAATTACATTGGCATCACATCCATTGTCGTTTAAAAAGTAAATTATAAACTTTAAATGGTTTAGAAGCCATACAATGCAAATTGCCCCTTATTTATCATTGCAGTCCAGCACGGATACGACCTTAGAGGCGTTCAGGCATAATCCAACGGACGTAGCGTCATACCACTGTTCGCTCGAACAAGTATTGTGCCATTGGTCCGTACCTGCGGTTCCTCTCGTACTACGCAGGAATGCTGTCGCAACAACGTTTTGTCATTAGTAGGGTAAAACTAACCTGTCTCACGACGGTCTAAACCCAGCTCACGTTCCCTTGCATGGGTGAACAATCCAACGCTTGGTGAATTTTGCTTCACAATGATAGGAAGAGCCGACATCGAAGGATCAAAAAGCGACGTCGCTATGAACGCTTGGCCGCCACAAGCCAGTTATCCCTATGGTAACTTTTCTGACACCTCTTGTTAAAAACTCTTTAAACCAAAAGGATCGATAGGCCGAGCTTTTGCTGTCCCTGTGTGTACTGAACACCGAGATCAAGTCAGCATTTGCCCTTTTGCTCTATGTGTGGTTTCTGTCCGCACTGAGCTGGCCTTGGGACACCTCCGTTATTATTTGAGAGATGTACCGCCCCAGTCAAACTCCCTACCTGGCAATGTCCTTGAATTGGATCATACCTGAGTAATTGGAGTTATACCAAATTTTCAAATCAAAAATACATAAATGCACCGTTTTATTAAAGAATTTGTTTGCGATTATATAACAAACTCGTGATACTTTGATCAAGAAGCTTGCATCAAAACCCAATACCATAAGATATAATAAATATATCCGTATAATGGCTAGGAAATGATACACGTTCCATTTAATCAAGTAAGTAAGGAAACAATAAGAGTAGTGGTATTTCATTGGCGATACCAAACCGAGGTCTAATATCTCCCACTTATTCTACACCTCTTATGTCTCCTTACACTGCCAGATTAGAGTCAAGCTCAAAAGGGTCTTCTTTCCCCGCTAATTATTCCAAGCCCGTTCCCTTGGCTGTGGTTTCGCTAGATAGTAGATAGGGACAGGTGTGTCTCGGATCCCTCCGAACTTATTTAACGTGACGTGTTCCGCACTGAAGGGATTACAGCCACGGCATTCTAATATACCCACAAGGGAGTATATAATGCAAGGGTCTGGGTTAAGCGCCAAACCAACGCCCTGGACTAGAAGCTATAGCTATGTACATAGCAACCACCCCAGTAGCAATTTAAGTACTTGCTTGTCGGGCAAGCACTCCCCCTTGCATAGGGGCGAGATCTATCTAAAATCTCTACTGTTCTTTGGGTCGCAGCACCCGAGTTGTATTAACGCAACATCCACGTCGAGCCCGGGGACTCTACCCGCGATATAGGTGTCAACCACAGCCACCACGAAACTCCCACTAGGGGGCCGACCTCAATGAGTAGCCTTGGAGAACCACTCAACCCGTGGCACCGAAATTTCAGGCTCGGTGGGCCTCACCCCTTCAGCTCCGACAAGCTCGGATGGGGCAACCATGTCATATTAGTCGCCTCCTACGACAAGCAATGACAAGCTGTGGCAGTATTCTTCGCCGTTGCCACACGGCAAGGGAGTTTTGGGACTATTGTCCCGGCGCCTGCGGTTCATCCCTCGTCGCTTCCATCCTACGCCTCGAGAAGGCAGCATCAGCAAAAGCTCCTAGGAGACGCATCCGTTCTGGGGTCTCGACTACTCCTGCGACGTTCCATCTTTCTTGGACTCGAACAATGCCAAGGGCATCCAAGTCACGCAAATCGCTATAGAGGCGGCACTCACATAGTACGTGAAGCCAGTCCTCACTCTCCTCTCCACATGAGCATGCGGTTGTGGTGCTGAGGGTTCTACCATGGAGGAAAGCGTTGAACGACCCGTGTCCTGTCAGCAAGAATCCGGCTCTTAAGGTGAAGACAAAGTCCTTCCTCTTGTAGACGAACGCTGCCTCTGGGAAAAACTGGCGAGTCACAAAACCGTGAGCCGCTTGGTCCCATCTGAGTTGCCACTCATTTAGCAGACATTCGTCTAGCAGAGCCATCTTGGATTTCCAGTCCAACACAGACAAGTCCTGTCCATAGAGCCAGTCGCTCTCGTCCAGGGGAACGTGCTTTCTGAGCTTAAACTTCACTGCCATCCTGTGAGCATCTAAATCCATTGGAGGAGCACCAGCAAGCACCTGCAGTGCCACCGTGGACACTGTGCGGCATACCGGTAGGCATCCTAATAGGATGGTCCTCTGGCACGAGGTGAGGAGTCTTAAGGACTTGCCCTTGCTCGCCGCCTTGTACCAGACCGAGGCACCGAAGAGTGCACAGGGGACCATGAGTCCGCTGTATATCGTCCTCTTAGCACGGGAGCTGAGCCCCCAATCGACTCGGAGCACCCGTGCTAGCCCTCCGGCAACTCCAGCCAGCCGATCTCTGAGAGCAGAGATATGCGGGAGAAAGCTCATCCGCTCGCCGACTAAGATGCCAAGGTACCGGCATTTGGTGACGTATGGCAGGCTTGCTCCAGCAAACCGTACCGTCGGTCTCCTAGTGTCTGAAAGATTCCCTTTCAGCAACATGATTGCCGTCTTGCTGGTTGACACACTCACTCCAACCTCAGCTCCCCAGGCTCCCACGATGTCCATCAACTGCTCACCCTTTCGCTCCAGATCGGCACGGGAATTCCCATCGACGAAAAGTAGCAAGTCATCTGCAAACGCGCTCAGAGCACAATGTGGCTCCAGGCGCTGAAGCAGCACATCCATCAGTAGGTTCCAAATAAATGGACCACTGACGGACCCTTGCGGGCAGCCCCGTGTAACCGACACTGTGGCCGCTTCGTAACTGCTGATGATACTGGCACTTCGACCGGAGAAATAACTTTTCCACAAGTCTATCTCTCGACAGCCGACGTCGATAAGCCGATCCAGCACCGCGTTCCACTCAACATTGTCGAAGGCACCCTTGAAATCAACAAAGATTCCCAGCACCCTCCTCTCGCGGCTGGTGGAAACGGTGTTTTTAGCGTGCATCCACGCATCCTCAACGCAGCGTCCAGGCCGAAATCCAAATTGCCATCTGCAGCCATCCGGTAGCACATCCTTCAGTCGATTCACCATGATCCCTTCCAGCACCTTTCCGAACACTGGCAAAAGGCATATGCCACGATAAGAGGCAGGATCGCTCCTGTCCTTATCTGGCCCCTTTACCAGCGGTATCACTCTCGGGTGTTTCCACTCGGCAGGAAAATATCCTTCCGAGAGGCATCGAGAGTACAACTTCGTCAGGTGCTGAGGGATAGCACGCCATACCTCCTTGACGATCCCACCCGTGATGCCGTCCATTCCCGGCGATCGCCGGCTTCTCAGCTTCGCGACGCTGGTTGCCACCTCGAAGGCTTCGAGGGTCGGTGGAGCAGCAGGAGTTATACCCTCACGCACTGTGGATTCCGCAACAGGGAAGAAGTTGCGGAGGAGTATATCTGCGCAGTCGTGCCATGTCGTAAGTAGCGCGCCGTTCGACCTAAGACATCCAAGATCGGTTGTCTTTTTCCGGCCTCGGCATATTCGGTAGGCGTGCCCCCATGGATCATCCTTGTGCCGTCCCACGAAGTCCCGCCAGTTTTGTTCCTTTGTCATCAGGATAAGCTTCTTATACTGGCCTGAGGCAAGCCTTAATCCAGCGGCAAGTCGCTCAACATCGCCGGTGCCACTCCGACGAGCTGCCTGCAGCCTGCGCCTCAGTCTCCTGACCTCTTGGCGCTTGGTACTCAGTTCAGGATTCCACCATATTACGTTTCCCCTTGCTGCAGGTATCCTGCGCCCTATTACCCTGTCGCACACTTCATGTACGATGGAGCGAAGGGCTGACACATGATCATCCAACGGCGATTCCTCCAGTTCCTCGAGACATTCAGCTACATCCCTTAGTTCTACTCTGAATCTTCGCCAACTTGCATTGGAGAGCCTCCATTGCGGTACCGGAGCTAGGCTCTCAACGGTACTGCTTGGATCTGGAGTAACCTCAACAGTGATGATGTTGTGGTCACTCAGCTCCCAGAAGTCAACTCTCCATTCGTATGTTGCCCACACACGCGCTGCTTCGTTGGTGAAGGTCACGTCGATATCACTTCTGGAGCGGTGATTATCGAACGTGAACACCTGGCTGGCCGTATTAAGCACACAGACACCGCTTGCGATGATCCACTCGTCCATGTGCTGTCCCCGTTCGCGATTCAGACGGTCTCCAGAGTTAGCTGGAGTTTTGCTGAACCACATCGGGGAAACCGCATTCGCATCAAGTCCGAGGATTGTCGGTGTCCTGCTGGCTAGCAGCAGAACCGTATCCAGGTAGTCAGTGTAGGGCTGCAGGGCAGCTGAGTACTGGCAGTATACGGAGGACAGAAAAATGGTGCCGTATTTTCCTGTGACACTCACGCACACTCCATAATCCGTCGTCAATGTCTCGATGGGCATGCAGATGGCAGACGGGTCGTCCACGATGATGGCAGCTTTCTTCCTTTTGTCAGCGAAGATTCTCATGCCTCCAGGGAGTCCAGTGAGACGCTTGCCTGCGTCCACATAGGGCTCCTGAATGAGTGCGAACAGGTGGCCAGCATCTCTCATCCGCTTTGCAATCTCGATGACAGCGCAACGGCCTCGACCACAATTCGCTTGGATGAAGCTGAACATGTTAATGTCTAGCTTGCACCCTGGCTAGCACAGCGCTATATATCGGGCATCCACCCGAGAGCATATAGTGCCCCGAGGGTAGCCCTTTATGGCGGCAGTTACGGCAGTCCACCGCATTTTTGCACTTCGCCGCGACGTGGTCGTTCTGTCCGCACTGGCGGCAGACCTGGTTTTCTCTAGCGTACCGACACTCGCTGACTTTGTGGTCAAAACCAAGGCATCGGTGGCACGCATAGGTGCGCACTTGAGAGCGGCAGCGGTAAGAGAACCACTTGATATACACCCTCCCGCTTTCGAGAACGGCCAACGCCTGATCATCTACTTCCAGCGTCACGTTTATAGTGGCGCTGTTAGCTGCTGACCAGGGCTTGGTCGCCAGGACTACCGCCTTCTGGAACTCCTTCAGCGACATCTCCTCGAAGTTTTTCTCTTTTAACTCCATCATGAACTCATCCGGCGTCACAGTGGTGTCCACATCCTGTACCGTCACCCTGGGTTTTGCGGCAGTGTTTTTGGACACCTTAAGGCCCACCTCAGCGAATTTTGCGGAGGCAACGATTTTCGACATCTCCGCCTGCGATGGCGTGCGAATAATCGCGCCGCCCCGCTTCAACTCTCGCACCTCATGCACTCTGACGCCCAAAGCAGGCGCTACCTCTTTGCGGACCTTGTCCGCAATTTGCCTCCCTGATAAGGCCGGATCATCACATGCAACGACTGCCGACCAGGTCTCCCGGATTTTCCGCGGTGCGGCTACAGGGGCATAGGGGGCGACAGGGGCAGCAGGTGAGGCGATAAGGTGCGCGCCTCTAGCAGCGGCGGCTGCGTATGAGACGGCCGAGGCAACCGGTGCCTGCTTCTTAAGGCGGTCCTCAAGCACTCCAATCCGTATAAGGAGGGCTGCAACAACCTCCTCGTAGCGGTTGGCTACGGACTGCACCTTCACATTTGTGGCCGGGTTGGCATAGGAGACCATGAACATCCTACCGATCTCCGATCGGATGTCCCCCATCTCGGCAGCGACGGCACCATTACCTCTCCACTCCCTATCCGAGAAGGATTTTAGAGGACTGGCTGGTGCAACGAAGGTCTTCTCGTGTTCAGCAGAGGATGCAGCAGCGGCGGGGGCTGCGGGAGCGGCAGGGGCTGCGGCAAGGGCAGCGACAGGGGCAGCGGCAGCGGCAGCAGCAGGGGCAGCGGCAGCGGCAGCGGCAGCGGCAGGGGCTGTCGCAGTGTCAGCGGCAGTTGCATCCAGTGCCATCAACTTGCACCTAGAGGCGTCCCTCAGCGGCGCTTTATTGCGCTTACCTCTGGGTCGTCCTCTGCCCCCACTGCTTCCCCTACTACTAGCACTCTCACTGCCAGAATCTCCAACATCCATTTTGGGTGGCGCCATCCGCCGGTTATCGGCAGTTCCAACCCAAAAGCTTTTCCACCAAGGACTTACCCCTTTATTATCAGCTGGTCGGAAAGCTCTATCAGCTGATCAGCTGATAAAAGTTTAGCGATGACACAAACCGCACAGCTGTTTTAGGCAAAATGTGCCTAAATAAGCCTAACGCCTCTCTCAAGAGAGCGCCTCTCTCGTGACACACGTGGCGCAATGGAAAATTTCCAATGGGAAAAACCCAATTTCACCCGGTTTCACCACTTTTACACAGGGAAAACACGCGCACTGGGTTCGCAGGCACAAAACACGAATTTTCGTGCTGTTTCTAGCTTCGTATCTGGTCTCTATCAGTCAATATTGGCTACACTCGCGGAGCGTACGGAAAACACGTCTGTTCGCACGAGCAATCTAACACCGACTGAGTAGATAGGGACAGTAGGAATCTCGTTAATCCATTCATGCGCGTCACTAATTAGATGACGAGGCATTTGGCTACCTTAAGAGAGTCATAGTTACTCCCGCCGTTGACCCGCGCTTACTTGAATTTCTTCACTTTGACATTCAGAGCACTGGGCAGAAATCACATTGTGTCAACACCCGCTAGGGCCATCACAATGCTTTGTTTTAATTAGACAGTCGGATTCCCCAAGTCCGTGCCAGTTCTGAATTGATTGTTAATTGATAATCGTTATAATTAATAAGAACTAATTGGTTTAACCCAATTAGTATTCTTAAAAATTTTAGCAAGAAAGTTCCACAATTGGCTACGTAACTAAACTATCCGGGGAACAAGTAACTAACATAAATGCTAGAAACTCTATTTACCCAGAACGAGCACATAAACCATGTTATTGTTTCCCAATCAAGCCCGACTATCTCAATCTTCAGAGCCAATCCTTATCCCGAAGTTACGGATCTAATTTGCCGACTTCCCTTACCTACATTATTCTATCGACTAGAGACTCTTCACCTTGGAGACCAGCTGCGGATATTGGTACGGCCTGTTGAGAAGTTTGCGTGTCCCCACCATAAATTTTCAAGGTCCGAGGAGAAAATATCGACACAACAGTATATGTCATGCTCTTCTAGCCCATCTACCATATCTCTCTGCGAAAGACTTCCATGGTAGTACGGCTATAAAACAGAAAAGAAAACTCTTCCGATATCTCTCGACGGCTTCTTTATGGTCGTTCCTGTTGCCAGGATGAGCACGAGGCCCATATTTAATAACAAACGGATACTCAACAGGTTACGGAATTGGAACCGTATTCCCTTTCGTTCAAAATTATTCAAGTATATTAATTTAGCTAGATTTTATATAATATATATATTTGTTTGGCATTTGTATTTTACTTGAAAATTTTCGGCTTTCGCCTTGAACTTAGGACCGACTAACTCGTGATCAACCACTGTTCACACGAAACCCTTCTCCACTTCAGTCCTCCAAGGTCTCATTCGATTATTTGCTACTACCACCAAGATCTGTACCAATGGCAGCTCCATGCAGGCTTACGCCAAACACTTCTACGCATACCATTGTACCTTCCTACTCACTAAAGTTTCAAAATTTATATTACAAGTAATATAAATCATCTACTTTAGCGGTAATGTATAGGTATACAACTTAAGCGCCATCCATTTTAAGGGCTAGTTGCTTCGGCAGGTGAGTTGTTACACACTCCTTAGCGGATTTCGACTTCCATGATCACCGTCCTGCTGTTTTAAGCAACCAACGCCTTTCATGGTATCTGCATGAGTTGTTAATTTGGGCACCGTAACATTACGTTTGGTTCATCCCACAGCGCCAGTTCTGCTTACCAAAAGTGGCCCACTGGGCACATTATATCATAACCTTGAACTTCATATCAAGAAAGTTAAGGTTCTTACCCATTTAAAGTTTGAGAATAGGTTAAGATCGTTTCGACCCTAAGGCCTCTAATCATTCGCTTTACCAGATAAGATTATTTTATATAATATTAAAATGCACCAGCTATCCTGAGGGAAACTTCGGAAGGAACCAGCTACTAGATGGTTCGATTGGTCTTTCGCCCCTATACTCAATTCTGACAATCGATTTGCAAGTCAGAACTGTTTCGGTCTTCCATCAGGGTTTCCCCTGACTTCAACCTGATCAAGTATAGTTCACCATCTTTCGGGTCACAGCATATATGCTCAAGGTACGTTCCAGTTAGAGGCATAAATAATATAAATATCATTATACATAACTATATAGAACGCCCCGGGATTGTGTTAATTAGCTATAAATAGTTAAAAAACTAATCCCATTATTAGTCAAGTTAATTACGCTATTAGGTTTATATCCCAATAACTTGCACATATGTTAGACTCCTTGGTCCGTGTTTCAAGACGGGTCCCGAAGGTATCCTGAATCTTTCGCATTGTTAATCCTACAAGTGCATATAATAAACACAAAAATCAATGATAATTATGCCATTATATAATTCCGAAAAATTAACGCACTGTATTCATATAAATCTATCAGCACTTTATCAAATTAATAACATTTATTCTGTGTTAAAATGCAAGCAAATTAATTTGAATAAACTATAAGTTATATTTTATGATAAATTTGGTATGCTAATAGATTACAATGTCCTTATATGGAAAAAATGCACACTATTATCATAATATTGTTTAAATATTACAATTCTAATGATGAATTTTCCATAACGGATATTCAGGTTCATCGGGCTTAACCTCTAAGCAGTTTCACGTACTGTTTAACTCTCTATTCAGAGTTCTTTTCAACTTTCCCTCACGGTACTTGTTTACTATCGGTCTCATGGTTATATTTAGTTTTAGATGGAGTTTACCACCCACTTAGTGCTGCACTATCAAGCAACACGACTCTTTGGAAACATCATCTAGTAATCATTAACGTTATACGGGCCTGGCACCCTCTATGGGTAAATGGCCTCATTTAAGAAGGACTTAAATCGTTAATTTCTCATACTAGAATATTGACGCTCCATACACTGCATCTCACATTTGCCATATAGACAAAGTGACTTAGTGCTGAACTGATTTCTTTTCGCTCGCCGCTACTAAGAAAATCCTTGTTAGTTTCTTTTCCTCCCCTAATTAATATGCTTAAATTCAGGGGGTAGTCCCATATGAGTTGAGGTTGTGTATAACTTTTATATGCAATTAATTCTTTATATATAATGATAAAACATTTTATTAAATTCGTTATATTAATAATATCTGTATATAAATGGCATTTGTTTGATTTAACGAATCAACGAAGAACAATAATATTGTCAACGGTTTTCTATTTTCTAATCATTAATAAGAGACAATTCTAGATAAATTTTTATGCTAGACATTTCTCAGTATCATTTGATTGAAAAAGAAAATATTTCTCTTCGTTTTTCACATTCAAATTATTTACTAATGTGAGATAATGTTTTTCATATATTTTTTAATATTATGAATAAAATAATTAAATTATTATTATCCAATAATATACCATATGCTTATAAAATTTCATTATAAAATTTGTATAAGCAACTTAATTAGCATAGTCTTACAACCCTCAACCATATGTAGTCCAAGCAGCACTATAAAATTAATTAAAGTACATAACAGCATGGACTGCGATATGCGTTCAAAATGTCGATGTTCATGTGTCCTGCAGTTCACACGATGACGCACAGTTTGCTGCGTTCTTCATCGACCCATGAGCCGAGTGATCCACCGCTTAGAGTTTTATAAATTGGTTTCTTAATTTTGTCAAATATGTTTTTATTGAAAGAAATTAAAAATACACCATTTTACTGGCATATATCAATTCCTTCAATAAATTTATTTTTATACCTAAAACGAATGCTGCGAAATGTCTTAGTTTTATATAACCAATATATATCAAAGTATTTCTTTTTAAATTGCATTTATTGTAAATAAATATATATATATATATATTAATACTTTTTTAGCGATATAAATTGAAATTTATATAAAACATTAACCTGTATAAAACCAGGTACAACATTGTACATTTTAGGTTGTTGCATTATCCAATGTATGCGCATAACTGAGATGAACAATACATATCGCAACGCGTGTATATTATGGTCCATATACACACAGTATTTTAATTGTGTTTATATACAATAATAATTTAATATTATTATTTTAATAATTCGATTTGCTTGTTCGAATTTTTATTTGTTTGTTTTGGCTGCTTATTATTTCTCTCATATGTATTAAATACAATATATAATTTTAATATTTGCATTATTTCGATTTGCTTGTTCGAAATTTCATTTGATCTATATTAGATCATATACATTTTGGCAATTCATATTTTATTTGTATTACTATAATGTATTTATTATAATATAAACAAATATTTTATTAACGGTAAGGATATACAATAATAATTTAATATTATTATTTTAATAATTCGATTTGCTTGTTCGAATTTTTATTTGTTTGCTTTGGCTGCTTATTATTTCTCTCATATGTATTAAATACAATATATAATTTTAATATTTGCATTATTTCGATTTGCTTGTTCGAAATTTTATTTGATCTATATTAGATCTCATATACATTTTGGCAATTCATATTTTATTTGTATTATTATAATGTATTTATTATAATATAAACAAATATTTTATTAACGGTAAGGATATACAATAATAATTTAATATTATTATTTTAATAATTCGATTTGCTTGTTCGAATTTTTATTTGTTTGCTTTGGCTGCTTATTAATTTCTCTCATATGTATTAAATACAATATATAATTTTAATATTTGCATTATTTCGATTTGCTTGTTCGAAATTTCATTTGATCTATAATAGATCTCATATACATTTTGGCAATTCATATTTTATTTGTAATACTATAATGTATTTATTATAATATAAACAAATATTTTATTAACGGTAAGGATATTAAAACATTAATGATCCTTCCGCAGGTTCACCTACGGAAACCTTGTTACGACTTTTACTTCCTCTAAATAATCAAGTTCGGTCAACTTTTGCGAAACAACCGTAACACGCAAGGCGTCACAGTGATCACGTCCGGAGACCTCACTAAATAATTCAATCGGTAGTAGCGACGGGCGGTGTGTACAAAGGGCAGGGACGTAATCAATGCGAGTTAATGACTCACACTTACTGGGAATTCCAAGTTCATGTGAACAGTTTCAGTTCACAATCCCAAGCATGAAAGTGGTTCAGCGGTTTACCCGGACCTCTCGGTCTAGGAAATACACGTTGATACTTTCATTGTAGCGCGCGTGCAGCCCAGGACATCTAAGGGCATCACAGACCTGTTATTGCTCAATCTCATTATTGCTAGACGCAATTTGTCCATTTAAGAAGCTAGTGTCCTTATAATGGGACAAACCAACAGGTACGGCTCCACTTATATAAACACATTCAAACACAATAAACATTTTACTGCCACCATGAATGAAGGCTATATAAGCTTCAACACCATAATCCTGAAGATATCTATTTAATATATTTGAGTCTCGTTCGTTATCGGAATTAACCAGACAAATCACTCCACGAACTAAGAACGGCCATGCACCACCACCCATAGATTCGAGAAAGAGCTATCAATCTGTCTTACACACTTATGTTCGGACCTGGTAAGTTTT
Organism: Drosophila biarmipes; assembly: GCF_025231255.1. Classification (NCBI taxonomy): domain Eukaryota; kingdom Metazoa; phylum Arthropoda; class Insecta; order Diptera; family Drosophilidae; genus Drosophila; species Drosophila biarmipes. Next base: position 79,400 of record NW_026114534.1, read on the forward strand.
CCCGTGTTGAGTCAAATTAAGCCGCAGGCTCCACTCCTGGTGGTGCCCTTCCGTCAATTCCTTTAAGTTTCAGCTTTGCAACCATACTTCCCCCGGAGCCCAAAAGCTTTGGTTTCCCGGGAAGCGACTGAGAGAGCCATAAAAGTAGCTACACCCAATTGCTAGCTGGCATCGTTTATGGTTAGAACTAGGGCGGTATCTGATCGCCTTCGAACCTCTAACTTTCGTTCTTGATTAATGAAAACATCTTTGGCAAATGCTTTCGCTTAAGTTAGTCTTACGACGGTCCAAGAATTTCACCTCTCGCGTCGTAATACTAATGCCCCCAAACTGCTTCTATTAATCATTACCTCTTGATCTGAAAACCAATGAAAGCAGAACAGAGGTCTTATTTCATTATCCCATGCACAGAATATTCAGGCATTTGAAGCCTGCTTTAAGCACTCTAATTTGTTCAAAGTAATTGTACCGGCCCACAATAACACTCGTTTAAGAGCACTAATGCAGGTTTTTAAATAGGAGGAACATATGAAAAAATACAAGTATCTAAGCACATGTAAGAACTCCACCGGTAATACGCTTACATACATAAAGGTATAGTACTAACCACAATTGTAAGTTGTACTACCCGTATGAAGCACAAGTTCAACTACGAACGTTTTAACCGCAACAACTTTAATATACGCTATTGGAGCTGGAATTACCGCGGCTGCTGGCACCAGACTTGCCCTCCAATTGGTCCTTGTTAAAGGATTTAAAGTGTACTCATTCCAATTACAGGGCCTCGGATATGAGTCCTGTATTGTTATTTTTCGTCACTACCTCCCCGAGCTGGGAGTGGGTAATTTACGCGCCTGCTGCCTTCCTTAGATGTGGTAGCCGTTTCTCAGGCTCCCTCTCCGGAATCGAACCCTGATTCCCCGTTACCCGTTGCAACCATGGTAGTCCTAGATACTACCATCAAAAGTTGATAGGGCAGACATTTGAAAGATCTGTCGTCGGTACAAGACCATACGATCTGCATGTTATCTAGAGTTCAACCAATATAACGATCTTGCGATCGCTTGGTTTTAGCCTAATAAAAGCACATGTTCCATAAGGTTCATGTTTTAATTGCATGTATTAGCTCTAGAATTACCACAGTTATCCAAGTAACTGTTAACGATCTAAGGAACCATAACTGATATAATGAGCCTTTTGCGGTTTCACTTTTAATTCGTGTGTACTTAGACATGCATGGCTTAATCTTTGAGACAAGCATATAACTACTGGCAGGATCAACCAGAATAATGTTTTTATTCATATTTCATTCATATTTTTTGAATAGAAATTAGCAATATATATGTTGTTATAGATTTTATTTCTATCGAATACGGCCATTTTTATATAGCATTCGTATACGTTTGTTTTCCAATTTATACTTGTTTCGCCACTAATAATAACAAGTTTTTATTGATGTCAAAAAGAATCATATTCTTTATAAACACAATATTTATTTTTCATATATTTTCTTTATATATGCACATTTCATTCTAAAATATCATTTTTGTTCGACATACATAATATATTGTATCCACACATGTACAATTTTTGTTTAACCAATATAAGATATTGAGTTAATCATTTGTATTTTGACGATAAATTTAAAATTTATCTATATATATCCATATAAGTCTCTGGTAATATATAAAATAGAACCGAGTGTATATATATAATTATTACTACTATATTTATTTCTTAAATAATATATACTTATATATTATTTATATATATACTCTTTATTATATATTATATAATTTCTTAAATAACTCTCTTAATAGCTATTTTTTATTATCAACAATATAAGTTGATATTAATATTGAAAATGTATTCATAATTACATTTTTATATTTCTTTGGTAGACTTTTATGTACTATTATTATTTAATAATACACATATAATATAAATCATGTTAGCCTACCTCCTAAAATTAACGATAAAATTCGAAAACAATTTGTTATTCTATGTACAATAGAAACTTGGCCTTTGTTTCAACGTTATTATCTTTGGGCTTAAAATATTAACCGCGGAGCCAAGTCTCGTATTCAAATAAATGAATAAAGAAACAAATTTGACGGATAATATCTTCTCTACTGACATATGTCAATAGCAGACGGCCGGCCCATTGACCATCCTATAGTAGTTTTTGGACACGCTGTCTCCCATTCGGGTATATTCAATTTACTTTGCCACTCACCCATATAGTGTTCTCTTATATAATAAGACAACGCACTTTTATATTCATTATATGGATATATTGCCTTCCTCATATTTGCCACACCACCTATAGTAGTTTTTGGACACGCTGTCTCCCATTCGGGTATATTCAATTTACTTTGCCACTCACCCATATAGTGTTCTCTTATATAATAAGAAAACGCACTTTTATTTTCATTATATGGATATATTGCCTTCCTCATATTTGCCACACCACCTATAGTAGTTTTTGGACACGCTGTCTCCCATTCGGGTATATTCAATTTACTTTGCCACTCACCCATATAGTGTTCTCTTATATAATAAGAAAACGCACTTTTATTTTCATTATATGGATATATTGCCTTCCTCATATTTGCCACACCACCTATAGTAGTTTTTGGACACGCTGTCTCCCATTCGGGTATATTCAATTCTCTTTGCCACTCACCCTTATAGTATTCTCTTATTTAATAAGAATACTAAAATACTTCTCATATTATAGATGTAATCTATTAACTTCTCAATATCCATACGGTTTATGTATGGTATTGACAAAATCCTATGCATTTGCATAAGATTTATTTTGCCACAATTTATAGTACTAGTGCCGCCCTCACTAGGTATAAATATCTCATTTCGCTAGTAGTGTATGGGCAAATTCTACTAGCTATTCTCATAAATATGTCACTTATATGCCATATCTATACAATTCATGCACTTTTATATGTATATTTGCTATATTATACATTATTATGCCTTATAGGTATTATACCTATAAGCCACATCCATACGATTGCTTAATATAAATATATGTATAATTTTTTATACATATTTTTTTTTTATTTATGTATGGTTTTTTATTCATATCCATATACTGTATTCACTTTTATATGGATATGATTGGCGTTTTATATAGTATTGACAAAATCATAAGTTTGACCAATACGAGGAGAGGTCCGCCAACGACCACCTCCCTATAGGTGTTTTTGGACACGCTGTCTCCCATTCGACTGCTTACTATACTAGGGGCTACCCGCTCCGTATGATATTCTCTCATATAACAAGAGAATGCAAGAAATATTCGTATTTTATGAATATAATCCATTTATTTTTCAATATCCATACGTTTTACTTAGTTTTTTGTACGGTATTGACAAAATCCTATGCATTTGCATAAGATTTATTTTGCCACAATTTATAGTACTAGTGCCGCCCTCACTAGGTATAAATATCTCATTTCGCTAGTAGTGTATGGGGAAATTCTACTAGCTATTCTCATAAATATGTCACTTATATGCCATATCTATACAATTCATGCACTTTTATATGTATATTTGCTATATTATACATTATTATGCCTTATAGGTATTATACCTATAAGCCACATCCATACGATTGCTTAATATAAATATATGTATAATTTTTTATACATATTTTTTTTTTATTTATGTATGGTTTTTTATTCATATCCATATACTGTATTCAATTTTATATGGATATGATTGGCGTTTTATATAGTATTGACAAAATCATAAGTTTGACCAATACGAGGAGAGGTCCGCCAACGACCACCTCCCTATAGGTGTTTTTGGACACGCTGTCTCCCATTCGACTGCTTACTATACTAGGGGCTACCCGCTCCGTATGATATTCTCTCATATAACAAGAGAATGCAAGAAATATTCGTATTTTATGAATATAATCCATTTATTTTTCAATATCCATACGTTTTACTTAGTTTTTTGTACGGTATTGACAAAATCCTATGCATTTGCATAAGATTTATTTTGCCACAATTTATAGTACTAGTGCCGCCCTCACTAGGTATAAATATCTTATTTCGCTAGTAGTGTATGGGCAAATTCTACTAGCTATTCTCATAAATATGTCACTTATATGCCATATCTATACAATTCATGCACTTTTATATGTATATTTGCTATATTATACATTATTATGCCTTATAGGTATTATACCTATAAGCCACATCCATACGATTGCTTAATATAAATATATGTATAATTTTTTATACATATTTTTTTTTATTTATGTATGGTTTTTTATTCATATCCATATACTGTATTCACTTTTATATGGATATGATTGGCGTTTTATATAGTATTGACAAAATCATAAGTTTGACCAATACGAGGAGAGGTCCGCCAACGACCACCTCCCTATAGGTGTTTTTGGACACGCTGTCTCCCATTCGACTGCTTACTATACTAGGGGCTACCCGCTCCGTATGATATTCTCTCATATAACAAGAGAATGCAAGAAATATTCGTATTTTATGAATATAATCCATTTATTTTTCAATATCCATACGTTTTACTTAGTTTTTTGTACGGTATTGACAAAATCCTATGCATTTGCATAAGATTTATTTTGCCACAATTTATAGTACTAGTGCCGCCCTCACTAGGTATAAATATCTCATTTCGCTAGTAGTGTATGGGCAAATTCTACTAGCTATTCTCATAAATATGTCACTTATATGCCATATCTATACAATTCATGCACTTTTATATGTATATTTGCTATATTATACATTATTATGCCTTATAGGTATTATACCTATAAGCCACATCCATACGATTGCTTAATATAAATATATGTATAATTTTTTATACATATTTTTTTTTATTTATGTATGGTTTTTTATTCATATCCATATACTGTATTCACTTTTATATGGATATGATTGGCGTTTTATATAGTATTGACAAAATCATAAGTTTGACCAATACGAGGAGAGGTCCGCCAACGACCACCTCCCTATAGGTGTTTTTGGACACGCTGTCTCCCATTCGACTGCTTACTATACTAGGGGCTGCCCGCTCCGTATGATATTCTCTCGTATAACAAGAGAATGCAAGAAATATTCGTATTTTATGAATATAATCCATTTATTTTTCAATATCCATACGTTTTACTTAGTTTTTTGTACGGTATTGACAAAATCCTATGCATTTGCATAAGATTTATTTTGCCACAATTTATAGTACTAGTGCCGCCCTCACTAGGTATAAATATCTCATTTCGCTAGTAGTGTATGGGCAAATTCTACTAGCTATTCTCATAAATGCCTTCTTTATGCCATATCTATACAATTTATGCACTTTTATATGTATATTTGCTAATATTATACATTATTATGCCTTATAGGTATTATACCTATAAGCCATATACATACGATTTCATTTTTTTATTTATATATGGTTTTGTATTTATAACCATATACCGTATTTACTTTTATAAGGATATGATTGGCGTTTTATATAGTATTGACAAAATTATAAGTTTGACAAACACTTTTTTAAGTCTTTTAGTTAAAATTGTCATTTTTAATTGACTATCTAAACACTAGATATATTTGCACATGGAGCAAAGAGTATAAAAATTGGTCGCGTCACTAATAATATCGCGATACATTTTTACTACCATCAAAATACCACATACGTTTATATGTCCTCTTTATTTAATTTGGTTTCTAAACCTCAGGAATAGTTTTAATTATATGTGCGCTCTAAGTTGAATGAATTTCTTGAATCTCTTTACTTGAATTTCTAAGACTTAAAAATATTTATAAATAGATGTCCTATTGCATAATATTTTTTTATCGCTTCACTTATAAAATAACGATCCTGCCTTTCTACCTTTGAATAAACATTCATATAAACATGGAGAAAAAAACGTTCGCGTCACTAACAGTATGTGACGATAAAATTTTGCTAACATTAAAAGGAACATATTTTTATATGTCAACTCTTAGTTGAATTGGTCTATTGCTTAAGATTCTAGACCTTAGGAATATTTTTATATTATATGTTTGCCAATCTTCGCGTCACTAAAAAGATGACGATTCATATTGTTATTATTAGATGGTCGAGTTGTACTTATATTGATATGTTAATCAAATTGGTCTCTTACTTGAAAATCTAGACCTTAGGAATATTTTTATATTATATGTTTGCCAATCTTCGCGTCACTAATAAGATGACGATTCATATTGTTATTATTAGATGGTCGAGTTGTACTTATATTGATATGTTAATCAAATTGGTCTCTTACTTGAAAATCTAGACCTTAGGAATATTTTTATATTATATGTTTGCCAATCTTCGCGTCACTAATAAGATGACGATTCATATTGTTATTATTAGATGGTCGAGTTGTACTTATATTGATATGTTAATCAAATTGGTCTCTTACTTGAAAATCTAGACCTTAGGAATATTTTTATATTATATGTTTGCCAATCTTCGCGTCACTAATAAGATGACGATTCATATTGTTATTATTAGATGGTCGAGTTGTACTTATATTGATATGTTAATCAAATTGGTCTCTTACTTGAAAATCTAGACCTTAGGAATATTTTTATATTATATGTTTGCCAATCTTCGCGTCACTAATAAGATGACGATTCATATTATTATTAGATGGTCGAGTTGTACTTATATTGATATGTTAATCAAATTGGTCTCTTACTTGAAAATCTAGACCTTAGGAATATTTTTATATTATATGTTTGCCAATCTTCGCGTCACTAATAAGATGACGATTCATATTGTTATTATTAGATGGTCGAGTTGTACTTATATTGATATGTTAATCAAATTGGTCTCTTACTTGAAAATCTAGACCTTAGGAATGTAATATATAAAGGATTAAAAATTCGCCACAAAGCCAAGCAAACAATCAATGCATACAAATAGATTGTTGGTTGAACTTTATATAAGAAGTTCAACACAACAAATAAATTATGCAATTTTATTATCGAATCATCAAGCAAAGGATAAGCTTCAGTGGATCGCAGTATGGCAGCTGCTCAACCACTTACAACACCTTGCCTGTTACAAAAGTCGTTTACAATTGATTCTAGGCTTTGTCATTGTATTAAATAATGCTTTTATATGTAACTAGCGCGGCATCAGGTGATCAAAGATCCTCCCAATTTACTATGTTACAAATTACATTGGCATCACATCCATTGTCGTTTAAAAAGTAAATTATAAACTTTAAATGGTTTAGAAGCCATACAATGCAAATTGCCCCTTATTTATCATTGCAGTCCAGCACGGATACGACCTTAGAGGCGTTCAGGCATAATCCAACGGACGTAGCGTCATACCACTGTTCGCTCGAACAAGTATTGTGCCATTGGTCCGTACCTGCGGTTCCTCTCGTACTACGCAGGAATGCTGTCGCAACAACGTTTTGTCATTAGTAGGGTAAAACTAACCTGTCTCACGACGGTCTAAACCCAGCTCACGTTCCCTTGCATGGGTGAACAATCCAACGCTTGGTGAATTTTGCTTCACAATGATAGGAAGAGCCGACATCGAAGGATCAAAAAGCGACGTCGCTATGAACGCTTGGCCGCCACAAGCCAGTTATCCCTATGGTAACTTTTCTGACACCTCTTGTTAAAAACTCTTTAAACCAAAAGGATCGATAGGCCGAGCTTTTGCTGTCCCTGTGTGTACTGAACACCGAGATCAAGTCAGCATTTGCCCTTTTGCTCTATGTGTGGTTTCTGTCCGCACTGAGCTGGCCTTGGGACACCTCCGTTATTATTTGAGAGATGTACCGCCCCAGTCAAACTCCCTACCTGGCAATGTCCTTGAATTGGATCATACCTGAGTAATTGGAGTTATACCAAATTTTCAAATCAAAAATACATAAATGCACCGTTTTATTAAAGAATTTGTTTGCGATTATATAACAAACTCGTGATACTTTGATCAAGAAGCTTGCATCAAAACCCAATACCATAAGATATAATAAATATATCCGTATAATGGCTAGGAAATGATACACGTTCCATTTAATCAAGTAAGTAAGGAAACAATAAGAGTAGTGGTATTTCATTGGCGATACCAAACCGAGGTCTAATATCTCCCACTTATTCTACACCTCTTATGTCTCCTTACACTGCCAGATTAGAGTCAAGCTCAAAAGGGTCTTCTTTCCCCGCTAATTATTCCAAGCCCGTTCCCTTGGCTGTGGTTTCGCTAGATAGTAGATAGGGACAGGTGTGTCTCGGATCCCTCCGAACTTATTTAACGTGACGTGTTCCGCACTGAAGGGATTACAGCCACGGCATTCTAATATACCCACAAGGGAGTATATAATGCAAGGGTCTGGGTTAAGCGCCAAACCAACGCCCTGGACTAGAAGCTATAGCTATGTACATAGCAACCACCCCAGTAGCAATTTAAGTACTTGCTTGTCGGGCAAGCACTCCCCCTTGCATAGGGGCGAGATCTATCTAAAATCTCTACTGTTCTTTGGGTCGCAGCACCCGAGTTGTATTAACGCAACATCCACGTCGAGCCCGGGGACTCTACCCGCGATATAGGTGTCAACCACAGCCACCACGAAACTCCCACTAGGGGGCCGACCTCAATGAGTAGCCTTGGAGAACCACTCAACCCGTGGCACCGAAATTTCAGGCTCGGTGGGCCTCACCCCTTCAGCTCCGACAAGCTCGGATGGGGCAACCATGTCATATTAGTCGCCTCCTACGACAAGCAATGACAAGCTGTGGCAGTATTCTTCGCCGTTGCCACACGGCAAGGGGGTTTTGGGACTATTGTCCCGGCGCCTGCGGTTCATCCCTCGTCGCTTCCATCCTACGCCTCGAGAAGGCAGCATCAGCAAAAGCTCCTAGGAGACGCATCCGTTCTGGGGTCTCGACTACTCCTGCGACGTTCCATCGTTCTTGGACTCGAACAATGCCAAGGGCATCCAAGTCACGCAAATCGCTATAGAGGCGGCACTCACATAGTACGTGAAGCCAGTCCTCACTCTCCTCTCCACATGAGCATGCGGTTGTGGTGCTGAGGGTTCTACCATGGAGGAAAGCGTTGAACGACCCGTGTCCTGTCAGCAAGAATCCGGCTCTTAAGGTGAAGACAAAGTCCTTCCTCTTGTAGACGAACGCTGCCTCTGGGAAAAACTGGCGAGTCACAAAACCGTGAGCCGCTTGGTCCCATCTGAGTTGCCACTCATTTAGCAGACATTCGTCTAGCAGAGCCATCTTGGATTTCCAGTCCAACACAGACAAGTCCTGTCCATAGAGCCAGTCGCTCTCGTCCAGGGGAACGTGCTTTCTGAGCTTAAACTTCACTGCCATCCTGTGAGCATCTAAATCCATTGGAGGAGCACCAGCAAGCACCTGCAGTGCCACCGTGGACACTGTGCGGCATACCGGTAGGCATCCTAATAGGATGGTCCTCTGGCACGAGGTGAGGAGTCTTAAGGACTTGCCCTTGCTCGCCGCCTTGTACCAGACCGAGGCACCGAAGAGTGCACAGGGGACCATGAGTCCGCTGTATATCGTCCTCTTAGCACGGGAGCTGAGCCCCCAATCGACTCGGAGCACCCGTGCTAGCCCTCCGGCAACTCCAGCCAGCCGATCTCTGAGAGCAGAGATATGCGGGAGAAAGCTCATCCGCTCGCCGACTAAGATGCCAAGGTACCGGCATTTGGTGACGTATGGCAGGCTTGCTCCAGCAAACCGTACCGTCGGTCTCCTAGTGTCTGAAAGATTCCCTTTCAGCAACATGATTGCCGTCTTGCTGGTTGACACACTCACTCCAACCTCAGCTCCCCAGGCTCCCACGATGTCCATCAACTGCTCACCCTTTCGCTCCAGATCGGCACGGGAATTCCCATCGACGAAAAGTAGCAAGTCATCTGCAAACGCGCTCAGAGCACAATGTGGCTCCAGGCGCTGAAGCAGCACATCCATCAGTAGGTTCCAAATAAATGGACCACTGACGGACCCTTGCGGGCAGCCCCGTGTAACCGACACTGTGGCCGCTTCGTAACTGCTGATGATACTGGCACTTCGACCGGAGAAATAACTTTTCCACAAGTCTATCTCTCGACAGCCGACGTCGATAAGCCGATCCAGCACCGCGTTCCACTCAACATTGTCGAAGGCACCCTTGAAATCAACAAAGATTCCCAGCACCCTCCTCTCGCGGCTGGTGGAAACGGTGTTTTTAGCGTGCATCCACGCATCCTCAACGCAGCGTCCAGGCCGAAATCCAAATTGCCATCTGCAGCCATCCGGTAGCACATCCTTCAGTCGATTCACCATGATCCCTTCCAGCACCTTTCCGAACACTGGCAAAAGGCATATGCCACGATAAGAGGCAGGATCGCTCCTGTCCTTATCTGGCCCCTTTACCAGCGGTATCACTCTCGGGTGTTTCCACTCGGCAGGAAAATATCCTTCCGAGAGGCATCGAGAGTACAACTTCGTCAGGTGCTGAGGGATAGCACGCCATACCTCCTTGACGATCCCACCCGTGATGCCGTCCATTCCCGGCGATCGCCGGCTTCTCAGCTTCGCGACGCTGGTTGCCACCTCGAAGGCTTCGAGGGTCGGTGGAGCAGCAGGAGTTATACCCTCACGCACTGTGGATTCCGCAACAGGGAAGAAGTTGCGGAGGAGTATATCTGCGCAGTCGTGCCATGTCGTAAGTAGCGCGCCGTTCGACCTAAGACATCCAAGATCGGTTGTCTTTTTCCGGCCTCGGCATATTCGGTAGGCGTGCCCCCATGGATCATCCTTGTGCCGTCCCACGAAGTCCCGCCAGTTTTGTTCCTTTGTCATCAGGATAAGCTTCTTATACTGGCCTGAGGCAAGCCTTAATCCAGCGGCAAGTCGCTCAACATCGCCGGTGCCACTCCGACGAGCTGCCTGCAGCCTGCGCCTCAGTCTCCTGACCTCTTGGCGCTTGGTACTCAGTTCAGGATTCCACCATATTACGTTTCCCCTTGCTGCAGGTATCCTGCGCCCTATTACCCTGTCGCACACTTCGTGTACGATGGAGCGAAGGGCTGACACATGATCATCCAACGGCGATTCCTCCAGTTCCTCGAGACATTCAGCTACATCCCTTAGTTCTACTCTGAATCTTCGCCAACTTGCATTGGAGAGCCTCCATTGCGGTACCGGAGCTAGGCTCTCAACAGTACTGCTTGGATCTGGAGTAACCTCAACAGTGATGATGTTGTGGTCACTCAGCTCCCAGAAGTCAACTCTCCATTCGTATATTGCCCACACACGCGCTGCTTCGTTGGTGAAGGTCACGTCGATATCACTTCTGGAGCGGTGATTATCGAACGTGAACACCTGGCTGGCCGTATTAAGCACACAGACACCGCTTGCGATGATCCACTCGTCCATGTGCTGTCCCCGTTCGCGATTCAGACGGTCTCCAGAGTTAGCTGGAGTTTTGCTGAACCACATCGGGGAAACCGCATTCGCATCAAGTCCGAGGATTGTCGGTGTCCTGCTGGCTAGCAGCAGAACCGTATCCAGGTAGTCAGTGTAGGGCTGCAGGGCAGCTGAGTACTGGCAGTATACGGAGGACAGAAAAATGGTGCCGTATTTTCCTGTGACACTCACACACACTCCATAATCCGTCGTCAATGTCTCGATGGGCATGCAGATGGCAGACGGGTCGTCCACGATGATGGCAGCTTTCTTCCTTTTGTCAGCGAAGATTCTCATGCCTCCAGGGAGTCCAGTGAGACGCTTGCCTGCGTCCACATAGGGCTCCTGAATGAGTGCGAACAGGTGGCCAGCATCTCTCATCCGCTTTGCAAGCTCGATGACAGCGCAACGGCCTCGACCACAATTCGCTTGGATGAAGCTGAACATGTTAATGTCTAGCTTGCACCCTGGCTAGCACAGCGCTATATATCGGGCATCCACCCGAGAGCATATAGTGCCCCGAGGGTAGCCCTTTATGGCGGCAGTTACGGCAGTCCACCGCATTTTTGCACTTCGCCGCGACGTGGTCGTTCTGTCCGCACTGGCGGCAGACCTGGTTTTCTCTAGCGTACCGACACTCGCTGACTTTGTGGTCAAAACCAAGGCATCGGTGGCACGCATAGGTGCGCACTTGAGAGCGGCAGCGGTAAGAGAACCACTTGATATACACCCTCCCGCTTTCGAGAACGGCCAACGCCTGATCATCTACTTCCAGCGTCACGTTTATAGTGGCGCTGTTAGCTGCTGACCAGGGCTTGGTCGCCAGGACTACCGCCTTCTGGAACTCCTTCAGCGACATCTCCTCGAAGTTTTTCTCTTTTAACTCCATCATGAACTCATCCGGCGTCACAGTGGTGTCCACATCCTGTACCGTCACCCTGGGTTTTGCGGCAGTGTTTTTGGACACCTTAAGGCCCACCTCAGCGAATTTTGCGGAGGCAACGATTTTCGACATCTCCGCCTGCGATGGCGTGCGAATAATCGCGCCGCCCCGCTTCAACTCTCGCACCTCATGCACTCTGACGCCCAAAGCAGGCGCTACCTCTTTGCGGACCTTGTCCGCAATTTGCCTCCCTGATAAGGCCGGATCATCACATGCAACGACTGCCGACCAGGTCTCCCGGATTTTCCGCGGTGCGGCTACAGGGGCATAGGGGGCGACAGGGGCAGCAGGTGAGGCGATAAGGTGCGCGCCTCTAGCAGCGGCGGCTGCGTATGAGACGGCCGAGGCAACCGGTGTCTGCTTCTTAAGGCGGTCCTCAAGCACTCCAATCCGTATAAGGAGGGCTGCAACAACCTCCTCGTAGCGGTTGGCTACGGACTGCACCTTCACATTTGTGGCCGGGTTGGCATAGGAGACCATGAACATCCTACCGATCTCCGATCGGATGTCCCCCATCTCGGCAGCGACGGCACCATTACCTCTCCACTCCCTATCCGAGAAGGATTTTAGAGGACTGGCTGGTGCAACGAAGGTCTTCTCGTGTTCAGCATAGGATGCAGCAGCGGCGGGGGCTGCGGGAGCGGCAGGGGCTGCGGCAAGGGCAGCGACAGGGGCAGCGGCAGCGGCAGCAGCAGGGGCAGCGGCAGCGGCAGCGGCAGCGGCAGGGGCTGTCGCAGTGTCAGCGGCAGTTGCATCCAGTGCCATCAACTTGCACCTAGAGGCGTCCCTCAGCGGCGCTTTATTGCGCTTACCTCTGGGTCGTCCTCTGCCCCCACTGCTTCCCCTACTACTAGCACTCTCACTGCCAGAATCTCCAACATCCATTTTGGGTGGCGCCATCCGCCGGTTATCGGCAGTTCCAACCCAAAAGCTTTTCCACCAAGGACTTACCCCTTTATTATCAGCTGGTCGGAAAGCTCTATCAGCTGATCAGCTGATAAAAGTTTAGCGATGACACAACCGCACAGCTGTTTTAGGCAAAATGTGCCTAAATAAGCCTAACGCCTCTCTCAAGAGAGCGCCTCTCTCGTGACACACGTGGCGCAATGGAAAATTTCCAATGGGAAAAACCCAATTTCACCCGGTTTCACCACTTTTACACAGGGAAAACACGCGCACTGGGTTCGTAGGCACAAAACACGAATTTTCGTGCTGTTTCTAGCTTCGTATCTGGTCTCTATCAGTCAATATTGGCTACACTCGCGGAGCGTACGGAAAACACGTCTGTTCGCACGAGCAATCTAACACCGACAGTGAGTAGATAGGGACAGTAGGAATCTCGTTAATCCATTCATGCGCGTCACTAATTAGATGACGAGGCATTTGGCTACCTTAAGAGAGTCATAGTTACTCCCGCCGTTGACCCGCGCTTACTTGAATTTCTTCACTTTGACATTCAGAGCACTGGGCAGAAATCACATTGTGTCAACACCCGCTAGGGCCATCACAATGCTTTGTTTTAATTAGACAGTCGGATTCCCCAAGTCCGTGCCAGTTCTGAATTGATTGTTAATTGATAATCGTTATAATTAATAAGAACTAATTGGTTTAACCCAATTAGTATTCTTAAAAATTTTAGCAAGAAAGTTCCACAATTGGCTACGTAACTAAACTATCCGGGGAACAAGTAACTAACATAAATGCTAGAAACTCTATTTACCCAGAACGAGCACATAAACCATGTTATTGTTTCCCAATCAAGCCCGACTATCTCAATCTTCAGAGCCAATCCTTATCCCGAAGTTACGGATCTAATTTGCCGACTTCCCTTACCTACATTATTCTATCGACTAGAGACTCTTCACCTTGGAGACCAGCTGCGGATATTGGTACGGCCTGTTGAGAAGTTTGCGTGTCCCCACCATAAATTTTCAAGGTCCGAGGAGAAAATATCGACACAACAGTATATGTCATGCTCTTCTAGCCCATCTACCATATCTCTCTGCGAAAGACTTCCATGGTAGTACGGCTATAAAACAGAAAAGAAAACTCTTCCGATATCTCTCGACGGCTTCTTTATGGTCGTTCCTGTTGCCAGGATGAGCACGAGGCCCATATTTAATAACAAACGGATACTCAACAGGTTACGGAATTGGAACCGTATTCCCTTTCGTTCAAAATTATTCAAGTATATTAATTTAGCTAGATTTTATATAATATATATATTTGTTTGGCATTTGTATTTTACTTGAAAATTTTCGGCTTTCGCCTTGAACTTAGGACCGACTAACTCGTGATCAACCACTGTTCACACGAAACCCTTCTCCACTTCAGTCCTCCAAGGTCTCATTCGATTATTTGCTACTACCACCAAGATCTGTACCAATGGCAGCTCCATGCAGGCTTACGCCAAACACTTCTACGCATACCATTGTACCTTCCTACTCACTAAAGTTTCAAAATTTATATTACAAGTAATATAAATCATCTACTTTAGCGGTAATGTATAGGTATACAACTTAAGCGCCATCCATTTTAAGGGCTAGTTGCTTCGGCAGGTGAGTTGTTACACACTCCTTAGCGGATTTCGACTTCCATGATCACCGTCCTGCTGTTTTAAGCAACCAACGCCTTTCATGGTATCTGCATGAGTTGTTAATTTGGGCACCGTAACATTACGTTTGGTTCATCCCACAGCGCCAGTTCTGCTTACCAAAAGTGGCCCACTGGGCACATTATATCATAACCTTGAACTTCATATCAAGAAAGTTAAGGTTCTTACCCATTTAAAGTTTGAGAATAGGTTAAGATCGTTTCGACCCTAAGGCCTCTAATCATTCGCTTTACCAGATAAGATTATTTTATATAATATTAAAATGCACCAGCTATCCTGAGGGAAACTTCGGAAGGAACCAGCTACTAGATGGTTCGATTGGTCTTTCGCCCCTATACTCAATTCTGACAATCGATTTGCACGTCAGAACTGTTTCGGTCTTCCATCAGGGTTTCCCCTGACTTCAACCTGATCAAGTATAGTTCACCATCTTTCGGGTCACAGCATATATGCTCAAGGTACGTTCCAGTTAGAGGCATAAATAATATAAATATCATTATACATAACTATATAGAACGCCCCGGGATTGTGTTAATTAGCTATAAATAGTTAAAAAACTAATCCCATTATTAGTCAAGTTAATTACGCTATTAGGTTTATATCCCAATAACTTGCACATATGTTAGACTCCTTGGTCCGTGTTTCAAGACGGGTCCCGAAGGTATCCTGAATCTTTCGCATTGTTAATCCTACAAGTGCATATAATAAACACAAAAATCAATGATAATTATGCCATTATATAATTCCGAAAAATTAACGCACTGTATTCATATAAATCTATCAGCACTTTATCAAATTAATAACATTTATTCTGTGTTAAAATGCAAGCAAATTAATTTGAATAAACTATAAGTTATATTTTATGATAAATTTGGTATGCTAATAGATTACAATGTCCTTATATGGAAAAAATGCACACTATTATCATAATATTGTTTAAATATTACAATTCTAATGATGAATTTTCCATAACGGATATTCAGGTTCATCGGGCTTAACCTCTAAGCAGTTTCACGTACTGTTTAACTCTCTATTCAGAGTTCTTTTCAACTTTCCCTCACGGTACTTGTTTACTATCGGTCTCATGGTTATATTTAGTTTTAGATGGAGTTTACCACCCACTTAGTGCTGCACTATCAAGCAACACGACTCTTTGGAAACATCATCTAGTAATCATTAACGTTATACGGGCCTGGCACCCTCTATGGGTAAATGGCCTCATTTAAGAAGGACTTAAATCGTTAATTTCTCATACTAGAATATTGACGCTCCATACACTGCATCTCACATTTGCCATATAGACAAAGTGACTTAGTGCTGAACTGATTTCTTTTCGCTCGCCGCTACTAAGAAAATCCTTGTTAGTTTCTTTTCCTCCCCTAATTAATATGCTTAAATTCAGGGGGTAGTCCCATATGAGTTGAGGTTGTGTATAACTTTTATATGCAATTAATTCTTTATATATAATGATAAAACATTTTATTAAATTCGTTATATTAATAATATCTGTATATAAATGGCATTTGTTTGATTTAACGAATCAACGAAGAACAATAATATTGTCAACGGTTTTCTATTTTCTAATCATTAATAAGAGACAATTCTAGATAAATTTTTATGCTAGACATTTCTCAGTATCATTTGATTGAAAAAGAAAATATTTCTCTTCGTTTTTCACATTCAAATTATTTACTAATGTGAGATAATGTTTTTCATATATTTTTTAATATTATGAATAAAATAATTAAATTATTATTATCCAATAATATACCATATGCTTATAAAATTTCATTATAAAATTTGTATAAGCAACTTAATTAGCATAGTCTTACAACCCTCAACCATATGTAGTCCAAGCAGCACTATAAAATTAATTAAAGTACATAACAGCATGGACTGCGATATGCGTTCAAAATGTCGATGTTCATGTGTCCTGCAGTTCACACGATGACGCACAGTTTGCTGCGTTCTTCATCGACCCATGAGCCGAGTGATCCACCGCTTAGAGTTTTATAAATTGGTTTCTTAATTTTGTCAAATATGTTTTTATTGAAAGAAATTAAAAATACACCATTTTACTGGCATATATCAATTCCTTCAATAAATTTATTTTTATACCTAAAACGAATGCTGCGAAATGTCTTAGTTTTATATAACCAATATATATCAAAGTATTTCTTTTTAAATTGCATTTATTGTAAATAAATATATATATATATATATTAATACTTTTTTAGCGATATAAATTGAAATTTATATAAAACATTAACCTGTATAAAACCAGGTACAACATTGTACATTTTAGGTTGTTGCATTATCCAATGTATGCGCATAACTGAGATGAACAATACATATCGCAACGCGTGTATATTATGGTCCATATACACACAGTATTTTAATTGTGTTTATATACAATAATAATTTAATATTATTATTTTAATAATTCGATTTGCTTGTTCGAATTTTTATTTGTTTGTTTTGGCTGCTTATTATTTCTCTCATATGTTTTAAATACAATATATAATTTTAATATTTGCATTATTTCGATTTGCTTGTTCGAAATTTTATTTGATCTATATTAGATCTCATATACATTTTGGCAATTCATATTTTATTTGTATTATTATAATGTATTTATTATAATATAAACAAATATTTTATTAACGGTAAGGATATACAATAATAATTTAATATTATTATTTTAATAATTCGATTTGCTTGTTCGAATTTTTATTTGTTTGCTTTGGCTGCTTATTAATTTCTCTCATATGTATTAAATACAATATATAATTTTAATATTTGCATTATTTCGATTTGCTTGTTCGAAATTTCATTTGATCTATAATAGATCTCATATACATTTTGGCAATTCATATTTTATTTGTAATACTATAATGTATTTATTATAATATAAACAAATATTTTATTAACGGTAAGGATATTAAAACATTAATGATCCTTCCGCAGGTTCACCTACGGAAACCTTGTTACGACTTTTACTTCCTCTAAATAATCAAGTTCGGTCAACTTTTGCGAAACAACCGTAACACGCAAGGCGTCACAGTGATCACGTCCGGAGACCTCACTAAATAATTCAATCGGTAGTAGCGACGGGCGGTGTGTACAAAGGGCAGGGACGTAATCAATGCGAGTTAATGACTCACACTTACTGGGAATTCCAAGTTCATGTGAACAGTTTCAGTTCACAATCCCAAGCATGAAAGTGGTTCAGCGGTTTACCCGGACCTCTCGGTCTAGGAAATACACGTTGATACTTTCATTGTAGCGCGCGTGCAGCCCAGGACATCTAAGGGCATCACAGACCTGTTATTGCTCAATCTCATTATTGCTAGACGCAATTTGTCCATTTAAGAAGCTAGTGTCCTTATAATGGGACAAACCAACAGGTACGGCTCCACTTATATAAACACATTCAAACACAATAAACATTTTACTGCCACCATGAATGAAGGCTATATAAGCTTCAACACCATAATCCTGAAGATATCTATTTAATATATTTGAGTCTCGTTCGTTATCGGAATTAACCAGACAAATCACTCCACGAACTAAGAACGGCCATGCACCACCACCCATAGATTCGAGAAAGAGCTATCAATCTGTCTTACACACTTATGTTCGGACCTGGTAAGTTTTCCCGTGTTGAGTCAAATTAAGCCGCAGGCTCCACTCCTGGTGGTGCCCTTCCGTCAATTCCTTTAAGTTTCAGCTTTGCAACCATACTTCCCCCGGAGCCCAAAAGCTTTGGTTTCCCGGGAAGCGACTGAGAGAGCCATAAAAGTAGCTACACCCAATTGCTAGCTGGCATCGTTTATGGTTAGAACTAGGGCGGTATCTGATCGCCTTCGAACCTCTAACTTTCGTTCTTGATTAATGAAAACATCTTTGGCAAATGCTTTCGCTTAAGTTAGTCTTACGACGGTCCAAGAATTTCACCTCTCGCGTCGTAATACTAATGCCCCCAAACTGCTTCTATTAATCATTACCTCTTGATCTGAAAACCAATGAAAGCAGAACAGAGGTCTTATTTCATTATCCCATGCACAGAATATTCAGGCATTTGAAGCCTGCTTTAAGCACTCTAATTTGTTCAAAGTAATTGTACCGGCCCACAATAACACTCGTTTAAGAGCACTAATGCAGGTTTTTAAATAGGAGGAACATATGAAAAAATACAAGTATCTAAGCACATGTAAGAACTCCACCGGTAATACGCTTACATACATAAAGGTATAGTACTAACCACAATTGTAAGTTGTACTACCCGTATGAAGCACAAGTTCAACTACGAACGTTTTAACCGCAACAACTTTAATATACGCTATTGGAGCTGGAATTACCGCGGCTGCTGGCACCAGACTTGCCCTCCAATTGGTCCTTGTTAAAGGATTTAAAGTGTACTCATTCCAATTACAGGGCCTCGGATATGAGTCCTGTATTGTTATTTTTCGTCACTACCTCCCCGAGCTGGGAGTGGGTAATTTACGCGCCTGCTGCCTTCCTTAGATGTGGTAGCCGTTTCTCAGGCTCCCTCTCCGGAATCGAACCCTGATTCCCCGTTACCCGTTGCAACCATGGTAGTCCTAGATACTACCATCAAAAGTTGATAGGGCAGACATTTGAAAGATCTGTCGTCGGTACAAGACCATACGATCTGCATGTTATCTAGAGTTCAACCAATATAACGATCTTGCGATCGCTTGGTTTTAGCCTAATAAAAGCACATGTTCCATAAGGTTCATGTTTTAATTGCATGTATTAGCTCTAGAATTACCACAGTTATCCAAGTAACTGTTAACGATCTAAGGAACCATAACTGATATAATGAGCCTTTTGCGGTTTCACTTTTAATTCGTGTGTACTTAGACATGCATGGCTTAATCTTTGAGACAAGCATATAACTACTGGCAGGATCAACCAGAATAATGTTTTTATTCATATTTCATTCATATTTTTTGAATAGAAATTAGCAATATATATGTTGTTATAGATTTTATTTCTATCGAATACGGCCATTTTTATATAGCATTCGTATACGTTTGTTTTCCAATTTATACTTGTTTCGCCACTAATAATAACAAGTTTTTATTGATGTGAAAAAGAATCATATTCTTTATAAACACAATATTTATTTTTCATATATTTTCTTTATATATGCACATTTCATTCTAAAATATCATTTTTGTTCGACATACATAATATATTGTATCCACACATGTACAATTTTTGTTTAACCAATATAAGATATTGAGTTAATCATTTGTATTTTGACGATAAATTTAAAATTTATCTATATATATCCATATAAGTCTCTGGTAATATATAAAATAGAACCGAGTGTATATATATAATTATTACTACTATATTTATTTCTTAAATAATATATACTTATATATTATTTATATATATACTCTTTATTATATATTATATAATTTCTTAAATAACTCTCTTAATAGCTATTTTTTATTATCAACAATATAAGTTGATATTAATATTGAAAATGTATTCATAATTACATTTTTATATTTCTTTGGTAGACTTTTATGTACTATTATTATTTAATAATACACATATAATATAAATCATGTTAGCCTACCTCCTAAAATTAACGATAAAATTCGGAAACAATTTGTTATTCTATGTACAATAGAAACTTGGCCTTTGTTTCAACGTTATTATCTTTGGGCTTAAAATATTAACCGCGGAGCCAAGTCTCGTATTCAAATAAATGAATAAAGAAACAAATTTGACGGATAATATCTTCTCTACTGACATATGTCAATAGCAGACGGCCGGCCCATTGACCATCCTATAGTAGTTTTTGGACACGCTGTCTCCCATTCGGGTATATTCAATTTACTTTGCCACTCACCCATATAGTGTTCTCTTATATAATAAGACAACGCACTTTTATATTCATTATATGGATATATTGCCTTCCTCATATTTGCCACACCACCTATAGTAGTTTTTGGACACGCTGTCTCCCATTCGGGTATATTCAATTTACTTTGCCACTCACCCATATAGTGTTCTCTTATATAATAAGAAAACGCACTTTTATTTTCATTATATGGATATATTGCCTTCCTCATATTTGCCACACCACCTATAGTAGTTTTTGGACACGCTGTCTCCCATTCGGGTATATTCAATTTACTTTGCCACTCACCCATATAGTGTTCTCTTATATAATAAGAAAACGCACTTTTATTTTCATTATATGGATATATTGCCTTCCTCATATTTGCCACACCACCTATAGTAGTTTTTGGACACGCTGTCTCCCATTCGGGTATATTCAATTCTCTTTGCCACTCACCCTTATAGTATTCTCTTATTTAATAAGAATACTAAAATACTTCTCATATTATAGATGTAATCTATTAACTTCTCAATATCCATACGGTTTATGTATGGTATTGACAAAATCCTATGCATTTGCATAAGATTTATTTTGCCACAATTTATAGTACTAGTGCCGCCCTCACTAGGTATAAATATCTCATTTCGCTAGTAGTGTATGGGCAAATTCTACTAGCTATTCTCATAAATATGTCACTTATATGCCATATCTATACAATTCATGCACTTTTATATGTATATTTGCTATATTATACATTATTATGCCTTATAGGTATTATACCTATAAGCCACATCCATACGATTGCTTAATATAAATATATGTATAATTTTTTATACATATTTTTTTTTATTTATGTATGGTTTTTTATTCATATCCATATACTGTATTCACTTTTATATGGATATGATTGGCGTTTTATATAGTATTGACAAAATCATAAGTTTGACCAATACGAGGAGAGGTCCGCCAACGACCACCTCCCTATAGGTGTTTTTGGACACGCTGTCTCCCATTCGACTGCTTACTATACTAGGGGCTGCCCGCTCCGTATGATATTCTCTCGTATAACAAGAGAATGCAAGAAATATTCGTATTTTATGAATATAATCCATTTATTTTTCAATATCCATACGTTTTACTTAGTTTTTTGTACGGTATTGACAAAATCCTATGCATTTGCATAAGATTTATTTTGCCACAATTTATAGTACTAGTGCCGCCCTCACTAGGTATAAATATCTCATTTCGCTAGTAGTGTATGGGCAAATTCTACTAGCTATTCTCATAAATGCCTTCTTTATGCCATATCTATACAATTTATGCACTTTTATATGTATATTTGCTAATATTATACATTATTATGCCTTATAGGTATTATACCTATAAGCCATATACATACGATTTCATTTTTTTATTTATATATGGTTTTGTATTTATAACCATATACCGTATTTACTTTTATAAGGATATGATTGGCGTTTTATATAGTATTGACAAAATTATAAGTTTGACAAACACTTTTTTAAGTCTTTTAGTTAAAATTGTCATTTTTAATTGACTATCTAAACACTAGATATATTTGCACATGGAGCAAAGAGTATAAAAATTGGTCGCGTCACTAATAATATCGCGATACATTTTTACTACCATCAAAATACCACATACGTTTATATGTCCTCTTTATTTAATTTGGTTTCTAAACCTCAGGAATAGTTTTAATTATATGTGCGCTCTAAGTTGAATGAATTTCTTGAATCTCTTTACTTGAATTTCTAAGACTTAAAAATATTTATAAATAGATGTCCTATTGCATAATATTTTTTTATCGCTTCACTTATAAAATAACGATCCTGCCTTTCTACCTTTGAATAAACATTCATATAAACATGGAGAAAAAAACGTTCGCGTCACTAACAGTATGTGACGATAAAATTTTGCTAACATTAAAAGGAACATATTTTTATATGTCAACTCTTAGTTGAATTGGTCTATTGCTTAAGATTCTAGACCTTAGGAATATTTTTATATTATATGTTTGCCAATCTTCGCGTCACTAAAAAGATGACGATTCATATTGTTATTATTAGATGGTCGAGTTGTACTTATATTGATATGTTAATCAAATTGGTCTCTTACTTGAAAATCTAGACCTTAGGAATATTTTTATATTATATGTTTGCCAATCTTCGCGTCACTAATAAGATGACGATTCATATTGTTATTATTAGATGGTCGAGTTGTACTTATATTGATATGTTAATCAAATTGGTCTCTTACTTGAAAATCTAGACCTTAGGAATATTTTTATATTATATGTTTGCCAATCTTCGCGTCACTAATAAGATGACGATTCATATTGTTATTATTAGATGGTCGAGTTGTACTTATATTGATATGTTAATCAAATTGGTCTCTTACTTGAAAATCTAGACCTTAGGAATATTTTTATATTATATGTTTGCCAATCTTCGCGTCACTAATAAGATGACGATTCATATTGTTATTATTAGATGGTCGAGTTGTACTTATATTGATATGTTAATCAAATTGGTCTCTTACTTGAAAATCTAGACCTTAGGAATATTTTTATATTATATGTTTGCCAATCTTCGCGTCACTAATAAGATGACGATTCATATTATTATTAGATGGTCGAGTTGTACTTATATTGATATGTTAATCAAATTGGTCTCTTACTTGAAAATCTAGACCTTAGGAATATTTTTATATTATATGTTTGCCAATCTTCGCGTCACTAATAAGATGACGATTCATATTGTTATTATTAGATGGTCGAGTTGTACTTATATTGATATGTTAATCAAATTGGTCTCTTACTTGAAAATCTAGACCTTAGGAATGTAATATATAAAGGATTAAAAATTCGCCACAAAGCCAAGCAAACAATCAATGCATACAAATAGATTGTTGGTTGAACTTTATATAAGAAGTTCAACACAACAAATAAATTATGCAATTTTATTATCGAATCATCAAGCAAAGGATAAGCTTCAGTGGATCGCAGTATGGCAGCTGCTCAACCACTTACAACACCTTGCCTGTTACAAAAGTCGTTTACAATTGATTCTAGGCTTTGTCATTGTATTAAATAATGCTTTTATATGTAACTAGCGCGGCATCAGGTGATCAAAGATCCTCCCAATTTACTATGTTACAAATTACATTGGCATCACATCCATTGTCGTTTAAAAAGTAAATTATAAACTTTAAATGGTTTAGAAGCCATACAATGCAAATTGCCCCTTATTTATCATTGCAGTCCAGCACGGATACGACCTTAGAGGCGTTCAGGCATAATCCAACGGACGTAGCGTCATACCACTGTTCGCTCGAACAAGTATTGTGCCATTGGTCCGTACCTGCGGTTCCTCTCGTACTACGCAGGAATGCTGTCGCAACAACGTTTTGTCATTAGTAGGGTAAAACTAACCTGTCTCACGACGGTCTAAACCCAGCTCACGTTCCCTTGCATGGGTGAACAATCCAACGCTTGGTGAATTTTGCTTCACAATGATAGGAAGAGCCGACATCAAAGGATCAAAAAGCGACGTCGCTATGAACGCTTGGCCGCCACAAGCCAGTTATCCCTATGGTAACTTTTCTGACACCTCTTGTTAAAAACTCTTTAAACCAAAAGGATCGATAGGCCGAGCTTTTGCTGTCCCTGTGTGTACTGAACACCGAGATCAAGTCAGCATTTGCCCTTTTGCTCTATGTGTGGTTTCTGTCCGCACTGAGCTGGCCTTGGGACACCTCCGTTATTATTTGAGAGATGTACCGCCCCAGTCAAACTCCCTACCTGGCAATGTCCTTGAATTGGATCATACCTGAGTAATTGGAGTTATACCAAATTTTCAAATCAAAAATACATAAATGCACCGTTTTATTAAAGAATTTGTTTGCGATTATATAACAAACTCGTGATACTTTGATCAAGAAGCTTGCATCAAAACCCAATACCATAAGATATAATAAATATATCCGTATAATGGCTAGGAAATGATACACGTTCCATTTAATCAAGTAAGTAAGGAAACAATAAGAGTAGTGGTATTTCATTGGCGATACCAAACCGAGGTCTAATATCTCCCACTTATTCTACACCTCTTATGTCTCCTTACACTGCCAGATTAGAGTCAAGCTCAAAAGGGTCTTCTTTCCCCGCTAATTATTCCAAGCCCGTTCCCTTGGCTGTGGTTTCGCTAGATAGTAGATAGGGACAGTAGGAATCTCGTTAATCCATTCATGCGCGTCACTAATTAGATGACGAGGCATTTGGCTACCTTAAGAGAGTCATAGTTACTCCCGCCGTTGACCCGCGCTTACTTGAATTTCTTCACTTTGACATTCAGAGCACTGGGCAGAAATCACATTGTGTCAACACCCGCTAGGGCCATCACAATGCTTTGTTTTAATTAGACAGTCGGATTCCCCAAGTCCGTGCCAGTTCTGAATTGATTGTTAATTGATAATCGTTATAATTAATAAGAACTAATTGGTTTAACCCAATTAGTATTCTTAAAAATTTTAGCAAGAAAGTTCCACAATTGGCTACGTAACTAAACTATCCGGGGAACAAGTAACTAACATAAATGCTAGAAACTCTATTTACCCAGAACGAGCACATAAACCATGTTATTGTTTCCCAATCAAGCCCGACTATCTCAATCTTCAGA
Source organism: Drosophila biarmipes (assembly GCF_025231255.1). Taxonomy (NCBI): domain Eukaryota; kingdom Metazoa; phylum Arthropoda; class Insecta; order Diptera; family Drosophilidae; genus Drosophila; species Drosophila biarmipes. Next base: position 105,020 of record NW_026114534.1, read on the forward strand.
GCCAATCCTTATCCCGAAGTTACGGATCTAATTTGCCGACTTCCCTTACCTACATTATTCTATCGACTAGAGACTCTTCACCTTGGAGACCAGCTGCGGATATTGGTACGGCCTGTTGAGAAGTTTGCGTGTCCCCACCATAAATTTTCAAGGTCCGAGGAGAAAATATCGACACAACAGTATATGTCATGCTCTTCTAGCCCATCTACCATATCTCTCTGCGAAAGACTTCCATGGTAGTACGGCTATAAAACAGAAAAGAAAACTCTTCCGATATCTCTCGACGGCTTCTTTATGGTCGTTCCTGTTGCCAGGATGAGCACGAGGCCCATATTTAATAACAAACGGATACTCAACAGGTTACGGAATTGGAACCGTATTCCCTTTCGTTCAAAATTATTCAAGTATATTAATTTAGCTAGATTTTATATAATATATATATTTGTTTGGCATTTGTATTTTACTTGAAAATTTTCGGCTTTCGCCTTGAACTTAGGACCGACTAACTCGTGATCAACCACTGTTCACACGAAACCCTTCTCCACTTCAGTCCTCCAAGGTCTCATTCGATTATTTGCTACTACCACCAAGATCTGTACCAATGGCAGCTCCATGCAGGCTTACGCCAAACACTTCTACGCATACCATTGTACCTTCCTACTCACTAAAGTTTCAAAATTTATATTACAAGTAATATAAATCATCTACTTTAGCGGTAATGTATAGGTATACAACTTAAGCGCCATCCATTTTAAGGGCTAGTTGCTTCGGCAGGTGAGTTGTTACACACTCCTTAGCGGATTTCGACTTCCATGATCACCGTCCTGCTGTTTTAAGCAACCAACGCCTTTCATGGTATCTGCATGAGTTGTTAATTTGGGCACCGTAACATTACGTTTGGTTCATCCCACAGCGCCAGTTCTGCTTACCAAAAGTGGCCCACTGGGCACATTATATCATAACCTTGAACTTCATATCAAGAAAGTTAAGGTTCTTACCCATTTAAAGTTTGAGAATAGGTTAAGATCGTTTCGACCCTAAGGCCTCTAATCATTCGCTTTACCAGATAAGATTATTTTATATAATATTAAAATGCACCAGCTATCCTGAGGGAAACTTCGGAAGGAACCAGCTACTAGATGGTTCGATTGGTCTTTCGCCCCTATACTCAATTCTGACAATCGATTTGCACGTCAGAACTGTTTCGGTCTTCCATCAGGGTTTCCCCTGACTTCAACCTGATCAAGTATAGTTCACCATCTTTCGGGTCACAGCATATATGCTCAAGGTACGTTCCAGTTAGAGGCATAAATAATATAAATATCATTATACATAACTATATAGAACGCCCCGGGATTGTGTTAATTAGCTATAAATAGTTAAAAAACTAATCCCATTATTAGTCAAGTTAATTACGCTATTAGGTTTATATCCCAATAACTTGCACATATGTTAGACTCCTTGGTCCGTGTTTCAAGACGGGTCCCGAAGGTATCCTGAATCTTTCGCATTGTTAATCCTACAAGTGCATATAATAAACACAAAAATCAATGATAATTATGCCATTATATAATTCCGAAAAATTAACGCACTGTATTCATATAAATCTATCAGCACTTTATCAAATTAATAACATTTATTCTGTGTTAAAATGCAAGCAAATTAATTTGAATAAACTATAAGTTATATTTTATGATAAATTTGGTATGCTAATAGATTACAATGTCCTTATATGGAAAAAATGCACACTATTATCATAATATTGTTTAAATATTACAATTCTAATGATGAATTTTCCATAACGGATATTCAGGTTCATCGGGCTTAACCTCTAAGCAGTTTCACGTACTGTTTAACTCTCTATTCAGAGTTCTTTTCAACTTTCCTTCACGGTACTTGTTTACTATCGGTCTCATGGTTATATTTAGTTTTAGATGGAGTTTACCACCCACTTAGTGCTGCACTATCAAGCAACACGACTCTTTGGAAACATCATCTAGTAATCATTAACGTTATACGGGCCTGGCACCCTCTATGGGTAAATGGCCTCATTTAAGAAGGACTTAAATCGTTAATTTCTCATACTAGAATATTGACGCTCCATACACTGCATCTCACATTTGCCATATAGACAAAGTGACTTAGTGCTGAACTGATTTCTTTTCGCTCGCCGCTACTAAGAAAATCCTTGTTAGTTTCTTTTCCTCCCCTAATTAATATGCTTAAATTCAGGGGGTAGTCCCATATGAGTTGAGGTTGTGTATAACTTTTATATGCAATTAATTCTTTATATATAATGATAAAACATTTTATTAAATTCGTTATATTAATAATATCTGTATATAAATGGCATTTGTTTGATTTAACGAATCAACGAAGAACAATAATATTGTCAACGGTTTTCTATTTTCTAATCATTAATAAGAGACAATTCTAGATAAATTTTTATGCTAGACATTTCTCAGTATCATTTGATTGAAAAAGAAAATATTTCTCTTCGTTTTTCACATTCAAATTATTTACTAATGTGAGATAATGTTTTTCATATATTTTTTAATATTATGAATAAAATAATTAAATTATTATTATCCAATAATATACCATATGCTTATAAAATTTCATTATAAAATTTGTATAAGCAACTTAATTAGCATAGTCTTACAACCCTCAACCATATGTAGTCCAAGCAGCACTATAAAATTAATTAAAGTACATAACAGCATGGACTGCGATATGCGTTCAAAATGTCGATGTTCATGTGTCCTGCAGTTCACACGATGACGCACAGTTTGCTGCGTTCTTCATCGACCCATGAGCCGAGTGATCCACCGCTTAGAGTTTTATAAATTGGTTTCTTAATTTTGTCAAATATGTTTTTATTGAAAGAAATTAAAAATACACCATTTTACTGGCATATATCAATTCCTTCAATAAATTTATTTTTATACCTAAAACGAATGCTGCGAAATGTCTTAGTTTTATATAACCAATATATATCAAAGTATTTCTTTTTAAATTGCATTTATTGTAAATAAATATATATATATATATATTAATACTTTTTTAGCGATATAAATTGAAATTTATATAAAACATTAACCTGTATAAAACCAGGTACAACATTGTACATTTTAGGTTGTTGCATTATCCAATGTATGCGCATAACTGAGATGAACAATACATATCGCAACGCGTGTATATTATGGTCCATATACACACAGTATTTTAATTGTGTTTATATACAATAATAATTTAATATTATTATTTTAATAATTCGATTTGCTTGTTCGAATTTTTATTTGTTTGTTTTGGCTGCTTATTATTTCTCTCATATGTTTTAAATACAATATATAATTTTAATATTTGCATTATTTCGATTTGCTTGTTCGAAATTTTATTTGATCTATATTAGATCTCATATACATTTTGGCAATTCATATTTTATTTGTATTATTATAATGTATTTATTATAATATAAACAAATATTTTATTAACGGTAAGGATATACAATAATAATTTAATATTATTATTTTAATAATTCGATTTGCTTGTTCGAATTTTTATTTGTTTGCTTTGGCTGCTTATTAATTTCTCTCATATGTATTAAATACAATATATAATTTTAATATTTGCATTATTTCGATTTGCTTGTTCGAAATTTCATTTGATCTATAATAGATCTCATATACATTTTGGCAATTCATATTTTATTTGTAATACTATAATGTATTTATTATAATATAAACAAATATTTTATTAACGGTAAGGATATTAAAACATTAATGATCCTTCCGCAGGTTCACCTACGGAAACCTTGTTACGACTTTTACTTCCTCTAAATAATCAAGTTCGGTCAACTTTTGCGAAACAACCGTAACACGCAAGGCGTCACAGTGATCACGTCCGGAGACCTCACTAAATAATTCAATCGGTAGTAGCGACGGGCGGTGTGTACAAAGGGCAGGGACGTAATCAATGCGAGTTAATGACTCACACTTACTGGGAATTCCAAGTTCATGTGAACAGTTTCAGTTCACAATCCCAAGCATGAAAGTGGTTCAGCGGTTTACCCGGACCTCTCGGTCTAGGAAATACACGTTGATACTTTCATTGTAGCGCGCGTGCAGCCCAGGACATCTAAGGGCATCACAGACCTGTTATTGCTCAATCTCATTATTGCTAGACGCAATTTGTCCATTTAAGAAGCTAGTGTCCTTATAATGGGACAAACCAACAGGTACGGCTCCACTTATATAAACACATTCAAACACAATAAACATTTTACTGCCACCATGAATGAAGGCTATATAAGCTTCAACACCATAATCCTGAAGATATCTATTTAATATATTTGAGTCTCGTTCGTTATCGGAATTAACCAGACAAATCACTCCACGAACTAAGAACGGCCATGCACCACCACCCATAGATTCGAGAAAGAGCTATCAATCTGTCTTACACACTTATGTTCGGACCTGGTAAGTTTTCCCGTGTTGAGTCAAATTAAGCCGCAGGCTCCACTCCTGGTGGTGCCCTTCCGTCAATTCCTTTAAGTTTCAGCTTTGCAACCATACTTCCCCCGGAGCCCAAAAGCTTTGGTTTCCCGGGAAGCGACTGAGAGAGCCATAAAAGTAGCTACACCCAATTGCTAGCTGGCATCGTTTATGGTTAGAACTAGGGCGGTATCTGATCGCCTTCGAACCTCTAACTTTCGTTCTTGATTAATGAAAACATCTTTGGCAAATGCTTTCGCTTAAGTTAGTCTTACGACGGTCCAAGAATTTCACCTCTCGCGTCGTAATACTAATGCCCCCAAACTGCTTCTATTAATCATTACCTCTTGATCTGAAAACCAATGAAAGCAGAACAGAGGTCTTATTTCATTATCCCATGCACAGAATATTCAGGCATTTGAAGCCTGCTTTAAGCACTCTAATTTGTTCAAAGTAATTGTACCGGCCCACAATAACACTCGTTTAAGAGCACTAATGCAGGTTTTTAAATAGGAGGAACATATGAAAAAATACAAGTATCTAAGCACATGTAAGAACTCCACCGGTAATACGCTTACATACATAAAGGTATAGTACTAACCACAATTGTAAGTTGTACTACCCGTATGAAGCACAAGTTCAACTACGAACGTTTTAACCGCAACAACTTTAATATACGCTATTGGAGCTGGAATTACCGCGGCTGCTGGCACCAGACTTGCCCTCCAATTGGTCCTTGTTAAAGGATTTAAAGTGTACTCATTCCAATTACAGGGCCTCGGATATGAGTCCTGTATTGTTATTTTTCGTCACTACCTCCCCGAGCTGGGAGTGGGTAATTTACGCGCCTGCTGCCTTCCTTAGATGTGGTAGCCGTTTCTCAGGCTCCCTCTCCGGAATCGAACCCTGATTCCCCGTTACCCGTTGCAACCATGGTAGTCCTAGATACTACCATCAAAAGTTGATAGGGCAGACATTTGAAAGATCTGTCGTCGGTACAAGACCATACGATCTGCATGTTATCTAGAGTTCAACCAATATAACGATCTTGCGATCGCTTGGTTTTAGCCTAATAAAAGCACATGTTCCATAAGGTTCATGTTTTAATTGCATGTATTAGCTCTAGAATTACCACAGTTATCCAAGTAACTGTTAACGATCTAAGGAACCATAACTGATATAATGAGCCTTTTGCGGTTTCACTTTTAATTCGTGTGTACTTAGACATGCATGGCTTAATCTTTGAGACAAGCATATAACTACTGGCAGGATCAACCAGAATAATGTTTTTATTCATATTTCATTCATATTTTTTGAATAGAAATTAGCAATATATATGTTGTTATAGATTTTATTTCTATCGAATACGGCCATTTTTATATAGCATTCGTATACGTTTGTTTTCCAATTTATACTTGTTTCGCCACTAATAATAACAAGTTTTTATTGATGTCAAAAAGAATCATATTCTTTATAAACACAATATTTATTTTTCATATATTTTCTTTATATATGCACATTTCATTCTAAAATATCATTTTTGTTCGACATACATAATATATTGTATCCACACATGTACAATTTTTGTTTAACCAATATAAGATATTGAGTTAATCATTTGTATTTTGACGATAAATTTAAAATTTATCTATATATATCCATATAAGTCTCTGGTAATATATAAAATAGAACCGAGTGTATATATATAATTATTACTACTATATTTATTTCTTAAATAATATATACTTATATATTATTTATATATATACTCTTTATTATATATTATATAATTTCTTAAATAACTCTCTTAATAGCTATTTTTTATTATCAACAATATAAGTTGATATTAATATTGAAAATGTATTCATAATTACATTTTTATATTTCTTTGGTAGACTTTTATGTACTATTATTATTTAATAATACACATATAATATAAATCATGTTAGCCTACCTCCTAAAATTAACGATAAAATTCGGAAACAATTTGTTATTCTATGTACAATAGAAACTTGGCCTTTGTTTCAACGTTATTATCTTTGGGCTTAAAATATTAACCGCGGAGCCAAGTCTCGTATTCAAATAAATGAATAAAGAAACAAATTTGACGGATAATATCTTCTCTACTGACATATGTCAATAGCAGACGGCCGGCCCATTGACCATCCTATAGTAGTTTTTGGACACGCTGTCTCCCATTCGGGTATATTCAATTTACTTTGCCACTCACCCATATAGTGTTCTCTTATATAATAAGACAACGCACTTTTATATTCATTATATGGATATATTGCCTTCCTCATATTTGCCACACCACCTATAGTAGTTTTTGGACACGCTGTCTCCCATTCGGGTATATTCAATTTACTTTGCCACTCACCCATATAGTGTTCTCTTATATAATAAGAAAACGCACTTTTATTTTCATTATATGGATATATTGCCTTCCTCATATTTGCCACACCACCTATAGTAGTTTTTGGACACGCTGTCTCCCATTCGGGTATATTCAATTTACTTTGCCACTCACCCATATAGTGTTCTCTTATATAATAAGAAAACGCACTTTTATTTTCATTATATGGATATATTGCCTTCCTCATATTTGCCACACCACCTATAGTAGTTTTTGGACACGCTGTCTCCCATTCGGGTATATTCAATTCTCTTTGCCACTCACCCTTATAGTATTCTCTTATTTAATAAGAATACTAAAATACTTCTCATATTATAGATGTAATCTATTAACTTCTCAATATCCATACGGTTTATGTATGGTATTGACAAAATCCTATGCATTTGCATAAGATTTATTTTGCCACAATTTATAGTACTAGTGCCGCCCTCACTAGGTATAAATATCTCATTTCGCTAGTAGTGTATGGGCAAATTCTACTAGCTATTCTCATAAATATGTCACTTATATGCCATATCTATACAATTCATGCACTTTTATATGTATATTTGCTATATTATACATTATTATGCCTTATAGGTATTATACCTATAAGCCACATCCATACGATTGCTTAATATAAATATATGTATAATTTTTTATACATATTTTTTTTTTATTTATGTATGGTTTTTTATTCATATCCATATACTGTATTCACTTTTATATGGATATGATTGGCGTTTTATATAGTATTGACAAAATCATAAGTTTGACCAATACGAGGAGAGGTCCGCCAACGACCACCTCCCTATAGGTGTTTTTGGACACGCTGTCTCCCATTCGACTGCTTACTATACTAGGGGCTACCCGCTCCGTATGATATTCTCTCATATAACAAGAGAATGCAAGAAATATTCGTATTTTATGAATATAATCCATTTATTTTTCAATATCCATACGTTTTACTTAGTTTTTTGTACGGTATTGACAAAATCCTATGCATTTGCATAAGATTTATTTTGCCACAATTTATAGTACTAGTGCCGCCCTCACTAGGTATAAATATCTCATTTCGCTAGTAGTGTATGGGCAAATTCTACTAGCTATTCTCATAAATATGTCACTTATATGCCATATCTATACAATTCATGCACTTTTATATGTATATTTGCTATATTATACATTATTATGCCTTATAGGTATTATACCTATAAGCCACATCCATACGATTGCTTAATATAAATATATGTATAATTTTTTATACATATTTTTTTTTTATTTATGTATAGTTTTTTATTCATATCCATATACTGTATTCAATTTTATATGGATATGATTGGCGTTTTATATAGTATTGACAAAATCATAAGTTTGACCAATACGAGGAGAGGTCCGCCAACGACCACCTCCCTATAGGTGTTTTTGGACACGCTGTCTCCCATTCGACTGCTTACTATACTAGGGGCTACCCGCTCCGTATGATATTCTCTCATATAACAAGAGAATGCAAGAAATATTCGTATTTTATGAATATAATCCATTTATTTTTCAATATCCATACGTTTTACTTAGTTTTTTGTACGGTATTGACAAAATCCTATGCATTTGCATAAGATTTATTTTGCCACAATTTATAGTACTAGTGCCGCCCTCACTAGGTATAAATATCTCATTTCGCTAGTAGTGTATGGGCAAATTCTACTAGCTATTCTCATAAATATGTCACTTATATGCCATATCTATACAATTCATGCACTTTTATATGTATATTTGCTATATTATACATTATTATGCCTTATAGGTATTATACCTATAAGCCACATCCATACGATTGCTTAATATAAATATATGTATAATTTTTTATACATATTTTTTTTTTATTTATGTATGGTTTTTTATTCATATCCATATACTGTATTCACTTTTATATGGATATGATTGGCGTTTTATATAGTATTGACAAAATCATAAGTTTGACCAATACGAGGAGAGGTCCGCCAACGACCACCTCCCTATAGGTGTTTTTGGACACGCTGTCTCCCATTCGACTGCTTACTATACTAGGGGCTACCCGCTCCGTATGATATTCTCTCATATAACAAGAGAATGCAAGAAATATTCGTATTTTATGAATATAATCCATTTATTTTTCAATATCCATACGTTTTACTTAGTTTTTTGTACGGTATTGACAAAATCCTATGCATTTGCATAAGATTTATTTTGCCACAATTTATAGTACTAGTGCCGCCCTCACTAGGTATAAATATCTCATTTCGCTAGTAGTGTATGGGCAAATTCTACTAGCTATTCTCATAAATATGTCACTTATATGCCATATCTATACAATTCATGCACTTTTATATGTATATTTGCTATATTATACATTATTATGCCTTATAGGTATTATACCTATAAGCCACATCCATACGATTGCTTAATATAAATATATGTATAATTTTTTATACATATTTTTTTTTATTTATGTATGGTTTTTTATTCATATCCATATACTGTATTCACTTTTATATGGATATGATTGGCGTTTTATATAGTATTGACAAAATCATAAGTTTGACCAATACGAGGAGAGGTCCGCCAACGACCACCTCCCTATAGGTGTTTTTGGACACGCTGTCTCCCATTCGACTGCTTACTATACTAGGGGCTGCCCGCTCCGTATGATATTCTCTCGTATAACAAGAGAATGCAAGAAATATTCGTATTTTATGAATATAATCCATTTATTTTTCAATATCCATACGTTTTACTTAGTTTTTTGTACGGTATTGACAAAATCCTATGCATTTGCATAAGATTTATTTTGCCACAATTTATAGTACTAGTGCCGCCCTCACTAGGTATAAATATCTCATTTCGCTAGTAGTGTATGGGCAAATTCTACTAGCTATTCTCATAAATGCCTTCTTTATGCCATATCTATACAATTTATGCACTTTTATATGTATATTTGCTAATATTATACATTATTATGCCTTATAGGTATTATACCTATAAGCCATATACATACGATTTCATTTTTTTATTTATATATGGTTTTGTATTTATAACCATATACCGTATTTACTTTTATAAGGATATGATTGGCGTTTTATATAGTATTGACAAAATTATAAGTTTGACAAACACTTTTTTAAGTCTTTTAGTTAAAATTGTCATTTTTAATTGACTATCTAAACACTAGATATATTTGCACATGGAGCAAAGAGTATAAAAATTGGTCGCGTCACTAATAATATCGCGATACATTTTTACTACCATCAAAATACCACATACGTTTATATGTCCTCTTTATTTAATTTGGTTTCTAAACCTCAGGAATAGTTTTAATTATATGTGCGCTCTAAGTTGAATGAATTTCTTGAATCTCTTTACTTGAATTTCTAAGACTTAAAAATATTTATAAATAGATGTCCTATTGCATAATATTTTTTTATCGCTTCACTTATAAAATAACGATCCTGCCTTTCTACCTTTGAATAAACATTCATATAAACATGGAGAAAAAAACGTTCGCGTCACTAACAGTATGTGACGATAAAATTTTGCTAACATTAAAAGGAACATATTTTTATATGTCAACTCTTAGTTGAATTGGTCTATTGCTTAAGATTCTAGACCTTAGGAATATTTTTATATTATATGTTTGCCAATCTTCGCGTCACTAAAAAGATGACGATTCATATTGTTATTATTAGATGGTCGAGTTGTACTTATATTGATATGTTAATCAAATTGGTCTCTTACTTGAAAATCTAGACCTTAGGAATATTTTTATATTATATGTTTGCCAATCTTCGCGTCACTAATAAGATGACGATTCATATTGTTATTATTAGATGGTCGAGTTGTACTTATATTGATATGTTAATCAAATTGGTCTCTTACTTGAAAATCTAGACCTTAGGAATATTTTTATATTATATGTTTGCCAATCTTCGCGTCACTAATAAGATGACGATTCATATTGTTATTATTAGATGGTCGAGTTGTACTTATATTGATATGTTAATCAAATTGGTCTCTTACTTGAAAATCTAGACCTTAGGAATATTTTTATATTATATGTTTGCCAATCTTCGCGTCACTAATAAGATGACGATTCATATTGTTATTATTAGATGGTCGAGTTGTACTTATATTGATATGTTAATCAAATTGGTCTCTTACTTGAAAATCTAGACCTTAGGAATATTTTTATATTATATGTTTGCCAATCTTCGCGTCACTAATAAGATGACGATTCATATTATTATTAGATGGTCGAGTTGTACTTATATTGATATGTTAATCAAATTGGTCTCTTACTTGAAAATCTAGACCTTAGGAATATTTTTATATTATATGTTTGCCAATCTTCGCGTCACTAATAAGATGACGATTCATATTGTTATTATTAGATGGTCGAGTTGTACTTATATTGATATGTTAATCAAATTGGTCTCTTACTTGAAAATCTAGACCTTAGGAATGTAATATATAAAGGATTAAAAATTCGCCACAAAGCCAAGCAAACAATCAATGCATACAAATAGATTGTTGGTTGAACTTTATATAAGAAGTTCAACACAACAAATAAATTATGCAATTTTATTATCGAATCATCAAGCAAAGGATAAGCTTCAGTGGATCGCAGTATGGCAGCTGCTCAACCACTTACAACACCTTGCCTGTTACAAAAGTCGTTTACAATTGATTCTAGGCTTTGTCATTGTATTAAATAATGCTTTTATATGTAACTAGCGCGGCATCAGGTGATCAAAGATCCTCCCAATTTACTATGTTACAAATTACATTGGCATCACATCCATTGTCGTTTAAAAAGTAAATTATAAACTTTAAATGGTTTAGAAGCCATACAATGCAAATTGCCCCTTATTTATCATTGCAGTCCAGCACGGATACGACCTTAGAGGCGTTCAGGCATAATCCAACGGACGTAGCGTCATACCACTGTTCGCTCGAACAAGTATTGTGCCATTGGTCCGTACCTGCGGTTCCTCTCGTACTACGCAGGAATGCTGTCGCAACAACGTTTTGTCATTAGTAGGGTAAAACTAACCTGTCTCACGACGGTCTAAACCCAGCTCACGTTCCCTTGCATGGGTGAACAATCCAACGCTTGGTGAATTTTGCTTCACAATGATAGGAAGAGCCGACATCGAAGGATCAAAAAGCGACGTCGCTATGAACGCTTGGCCGCCACAAGCCAGTTATCCCTATGGTAACTTTTCTGACACCTCTTGTTAAAAACTCTTTAAACCAAAAGGATCGATAGGCCGAGCTTTTGCTGTCCCTGTGTGTACTGAACACCGAGATCAAGTCAGCATTTGCCCTTTTGCTCTATGTGTGGTTTCTGTCCGCACTGAGCTGGCCTTGGGACACCTCCGTTATTATTTGAGAGATGTACCGCCCCAGTCAAACTCCCTACCTGGCAATGTCCTTGAATTGGATCATACCTGAGTAATTGGAGTTATACCAAATTTTCAAATCAAAAATACATAAATGCACCGTTTTATTAAAGAATTTGTTTGCGATTATATAACAAACTCGTGATACTTTGATCAAGAAGCTTGCATCAAAACCCAATACCATAAGATATAATAAATATATCCGTATAATGGCTAGGAAATGATACACGTTCCATTTAATCAAGTAAGTAAGGAAACAATAAGAGTAGTGGTATTTCATTGGCGATACCAAACCGAGGTCTAATATCTCCCACTTATTCTACACCTCTTATGTCTCCTTACACTGCCAGATTAGAGTCAAGCTCAAAAGGGTCTTCTTTCCCCGCTAATTATTCCAAGCCCGTTCCCTTGGCTGTGGTTTCGCTAGATAGTAGATAGGGACAGTAGGAATCTCGTTAATCCATTCATGCGCGTCACTAATTAGATGACGAGGCATTTGGCTACCTTAAGAGAGTCATAGTTACTCCCGCCGTTGACCCGCGCTTACTTGAATTTCTTCACTTTGACATTCAGAGCACTGGGCAGAAATCACATTGTGTCAACACCCGCTAGGGCCATCACAATGCTTTGTTTTAATTAGACAGTCGGATTCCCCAAGTCCGTGCCAGTTCTGAATTGATTGTTAATTGATAATCGTTATAATTAATAAGAACTAATTGGTTTAACCCAATTAGTATTCTTAAAAATTTTAGCAAGAAAGTTCCACAATTGGCTACGTAACTAAACTATCCGGGGAACAAGTAACTAACATAAATGCTAGAAACTCTATTTACCCAGAACGAGCACATAAACCATGTTATTGTTTCCCAATCAAGCCCGACTATCTCAATCTTCAGAGCCAATCCTTATCCCGAAGTTACGGATCTAATTTGCCGACTTCCCTTACCTACATTATTCTATCGACTAGAGACTCTTCACCTTGGAGACCAGCTGCGGATATTGGTACGGCCTGTTGAGAAGTTTGCGTGTCCCCACCATAAATTTTCAAGGTCCGAGGAGAAAATATCGACACAACAGTATATGTCATGCTCTTCTAGCCCATCTACCATATCTCTCTGCGAAAGACTTCCATGGTAGTACGGCTATAAAACAGAAAAGAAAACTCTTCCGATATCTCTCGACGGCTTCTTTATGGTCGTTCCTGTTGCCAGGATGAGCACGAGGCCCATATTTAATAACAAACGGATACTCAACAGGTTACGGAATTGGAACCGTATTCCCTTTCGTTCAAAATTATTCAAGTATATTAATTTAGCTAGATTTTATATAATATATATATTTGTTTGGCATTTGTATTTTACTTGAAAATTTTCGGCTTTCGCCTTGAACTTAGGACCGACTAACTCGTGATCAACCACTGTTCACACGAAACCCTTCTCCACTTCAGTCCTCCAAGGTCTCATTCGATTATTTGCTACTACCACCAAGATCTGTACCAATGGCAGCTCCATGCAGGCTTACGCCAAACACTTCTACGCATACCATTGTACCTTCCTACTCACTAAAGTTTCAAAATTTATATTACAAGTAATATAAATCATCTACTTTAGCGGTAATGTATAGGTATACAACTTAAGCGCCATCCATTTTAAGGGCTAGTTGCTTCGGCAGGTGAGTTGTTACACACTCCTTAGCGGATTTCGACTTCCATGATCACCGTCCTGCTGTTTTAAGCAACCAACGCCTTTCATGGTATCTGCATGAGTTGTTAATTTGGGCACCGTAACATTACGTTTGGTTCATCCCACAGCGCCAGTTCTGCTTACCAAAAGTGGCCCACTGGGCACATTATATCATAACCTTGAACTTCATATCAAGAAAGTTAAGGTTCTTACCCATTTAAAGTTTGAGAATAGGTTAAGATCGTTTCGACCCTAAGGCCTCTAATCATTCGCTTTACCAGATAAGATTATTTTATATAATATTAAAATGCACCAGCTATCCTGAGGGAAACTTCGGAAGGAACCAGCTACTAGATGGTTCGATTGGTCTTTCGCCCCTATACTCAATTCTGACAATCGATTTGCACGTCAGAACTGTTTCGGTCTTCCATCAGGGTTTCCCCTGACTTCAACCTGATCAAGTATAGTTCACCATCTTTCGGGTCACAGCATATATGCTCAAGGTACGTTCCAGTTAGAGGCATAAATAATATAAATATCATTATACATAACTATATAGAACGCCCCGGGATTGTGTTAATTAGCTATAAATAGTTAAAAAACTAATCCCATTATTAGTCAAGTTAATTACGCTATTAGGTTTATATCCCAATAACTTGCACATATGTTAGACTCCTTGGTCCGTGTTTCAAGACGGGTCCCGAAGGTATCCTGAATCTTTCGCATTGTTAATCCTACAAGTGCATATAATAAACACAAAAATCAATGATAATTATGCCATTATATAATTCCGAAAAATTAACGCACTGTATTCATATAAATCTATCAGCACTTTATCAAATTAATAACATTTATTCTGTGTTAAAATGCAAGCAAATTAATTTGAATAAACTATAAGTTATATTTTATGATAAATTTGGTATGCTAATAGATTACAATGTCCTTATATGGAAAAAATGCACACTATTATCATAATATTGTTTAAATATTACAATTCTAATGATGAATTTTCCATAACGGATATTCAGGTTCATCGGGCTTAACCTCTAAGCAGTTTCACGTACTGTTTAACTCTCTATTCAGAGTTCTTTTCAACTTTCCCTCACGGTACTTGTTTACTATCGGTCTCATGGTTATATTTAGTTTTAGATGGAGTTTACCACCCACTTAGTGCTGCACTATCAAGCAACACGACTCTTTGGAAACATCATCTAGTAATCATTAACGTTATACGGGCCTGGCACCCTCTATGGGTAAATGGCCTCATTTAAGAAGGACTTAAATCGTTAATTTCTCATACTAGAATATTGACGCTCCATACACTGCATCTCACATTTGCCATATAGACAAAGTGACTTAGTGCTGAACTGATTTCTTTTCGCTCGCCGCTACTAAGAAAATCCTTGTTAGTTTCTTTTCCTCCCCTAATTAATATGCTTAAATTCAGGGGGTAGTCCCATATGAGTTGAGGTTGTGTATAACTTTTATATGCAATTAATTCTTTATATATAATGATAAAACATTTTATTAAATTCGTTATATTAATAATATCTGTATATAAATGGCATTTGTTTGATTTAACGAATCAACGAAGAACAATAATATTGTCAACGGTTTTCTATTTTCTAATCATTAATAAGAGACAATTCTAGATAAATTTTTATGCTAGACATTTCTCAGTATCATTTGATTGAAAAAGAAAATATTTCTCTTCGTTTTTCACATTCAAATTATTTACTAATGTGAGATAATGTTTTTCATATATTTTTTAATATTATGAATAAAATAATTAAATTATTATTATCCAATAATATACCATATGCTTATAAAATTTCATTATAAAATTTGTATAAGCAACTTAATTAGCATAGTCTTACAACCCTCAACCATATGTAGTCCAAGCAGCACTATAAAATTAATTAAAGTACATAACAGCATGGACTGCGATATGCGTTCAAAATGTCGATGTTCATGTGTCCTGCAGTTCACACGATGACGCACAGTTTGCTGCGTTCTTCATCGACCCATGAGCCGAGTGATCCACCGCTTAGAGTTTTATAAATTGGTTTCTTAATTTTGTCAAATATGTTTTTATTGAAAGAAATTAAAAATACACCATTTTACTGGCATATATCAATTCCTTCAATAAATTTATTTTTATACCTAAAACGAATGCTGCGAAATGTCTTAGTTTTATATAACCAATATATATCAAAGTATTTCTTTTTAAATTGCATTTATTGTAAATAAATATATATATATATATATTAATACTTTTTTAGCGATATAAATTGAAATTTATATAAAACATTAACCTGTATAAAACCAGGTACAACATTGTACATTTTAGGTTGTTGCATTATCCAATGTATGCGCATAACTGAGATGAACAATACATATCGCAACGCGTGTATATTATGGTCCATATACACACAGTATTTTAATTGTGTTTATATACAATAATAATTTAATATTATTATTTTAATAATTCGATTTGCTTGTTCGAATTTTTATTTGTTTGTTTTGGCTGCTTATTATTTCTCTCATATGTATTAAATACAATATATAATTTTAATATTTGCATTATTTCGATTTGCTTGTTCGAAATTTCATTTGATCTATATTAGATCATATACATTTTGGCAATTCATATTTTATTTGTATTACTATAATGTATTTATTATAATATAAACAAATATTTTATTAACGGTAAGGATATACAATAATAATTTAATATTATTATTTTAATAATTCGATTTGCTTGTTCGAATTTTTATTTGTTTGCTTTGGCTGCTTATTATTTCTCTCATATGTTTTAAATACAATATATAATTTTAATATTTGCATTATTTCGATTTGCTTGTTCGAAATTTTATTTGATCTATATTAGATCTCATATACATTTTGGCAATTCATATTTTATTTGTATTATTATAATGTATTTATTATAATATAAACAAATATTTTATTAACGGTAAGGATATACAATAATAATTTAATATTATTATTTTAATAATTCGATTTGCTTGTTCGAATTTTTATTTGTTTGCTTTGGCTGCTTATTAATTTCTCTCATATGTATTAAATACAATATATAATTTTAATATTTGCATTATTTCGATTTGCTTGTTCGAAATTTCATTTGATCTATAATAGATCTCATATACATTTTGGCAATTCATATTTTATTTGTAATACTATAATGTATTTATTATAATATAAACAAATATTTTATTAACGGTAAGGATATTAAAACATTAATGATCCTTCCGCAGGTTCACCTACGGAAACCTTGTTACGACTTTTACTTCCTCTAAATAATCAAGTTCGGTCAACTTTTGCGAAACAACCGTAACACGCAAGGCGTCACAGTGATCACGTCCGGAGACCTCACTAAATAATTCAATCGGTAGTAGCGACGGGCGGTGTGTACAAAGGGCAGGGACGTAATCAATGCGAGTTAATGACTCACACTTACTGGGAATTCCAAGTTCATGTGAACAGTTTCAGTTCACAATCCCAAGCATGAAAGTGGTTCAGCGGTTTACCCGGACCTCTCGGTCTAGGAAATACACGTTGATACTTTCATTGTAGCGCGCGTGCAGCCCAGGACATCTAAGGGCATCACAGACCTGTTATTGCTCAATCTCATTATTGCTAGACGCAATTTGTCCATTTAAGAAGCTAGTGTCCTTATAATGGGACAAACCAACAGGTACGGCTCCACTTATATAAACACATTCAAACACAATAAACATTTTACTGCCACCATGAATGAAGGCTATATAAGCTTCAACACCATAATCCTGAAGATATCTATTTAATATATTTGAGTCTCGTTCGTTATCGGAATTAACCAGACAAATCACTCCACGAACTAAGAACGGCCATGCACCACCACCCATAGATTCGAGAAAGAGCTATCAATCTGTCTTACACACTTATGTTCGGACCTGGTAAGTTTTCCCGTGTTGAGTCAAATTAAGCCGCAGGCTCCACTCCTGGTGGTGCCCTTCCGTCAATTCCTTTAAGTTTCAGCTTTGCAACCATACTTCCCCCGGAGCCCAAAAGCTTTGGTTTCCCGGGAAGCGACTGAGAGAGCCATAAAAGTAGCTACACCCAATTGCTAGCTGGCATCGTTTATGGTTAGAACTAGGGCGGTATCTGATCGCCTTCGAACCTCTAACTTTCGTTCTTGATTAATGAAAACATCTTTGGCAAATGCTTTCGCTTAAGTTAGTCTTACGACGGTCCAAGAATTTCACCTCTCGCGTCGTAATACTAATGCCCCCAAACTGCTTCTATTAATCATTACCTCTTGATCTGAAAACCAATGAAAGCAGAACAGAGGTCTTATTTCATTATCCCATGCACAGAATATTCAGGCATTTGAAGCCTGCTTTAAGCACTCTAATTTGTTCAAAGTAATTGTACCGGCCCACAATAACACTCGTTTAAGAGCACTAATGCAGGTTTTTAAATAGGAGGAACATATGAAAAAATACAAGTATCTAAGCACATGTAAGAACTCCACCGGTAATACGCTTACATACATAAAGGTATAGTACTAACCACAATTGTAAGTTGTACTACCCGTATGAAGCACAAGTTCAACTACGAACGTTTTAACCGCAACAACTTTAATATACGCTATTGGAGCTGGAATTACCGCGGCTGCTGGCACCAGACTTGCCCTCCAATTGGTCCTTGTTAAAGGATTTAAAGTGTACTCATTCCAATTACAGGGCCTCGGATATGAGTCCTGTATTGTTATTTTTCGTCACTACCTCCCCGAGCTGGGAGTGGGTAATTTACGCGCCTGCTGCCTTCCTTAGATGTGGTAGCCGTTTCTCAGGCTCCCTCTCCGGAATCGAACCCTGATTCCCCGTTACCCGTTGCAACCATGGTAGTCCTAGATACTACCATCAAAAGTTGATAGGGCAGACATTTGAAAGATCTGTCGTCGGTACAAGACCATACGATCTGCATGTTATCTAGAGTTCAACCAATATAACGATCTTGCGATCGCTTGGTTTTAGCCTAATAAAAGCACATGTTCCATAAGGTTCATGTTTTAATTGCATGTATTAGCTCTAGAATTACCACAGTTATCCAAGTAACTGTTAACGATCTAAGGAACCATAACTGATATAATGAGCCTTTTGCGGTTTCACTTTTAATTCGTGTGTACTTAGACATGCATGGCTTAATCTTTGAGACAAGCATATAACTACTGGCAGGATCAACCAGAATAATGTTTTTATTCATATTTCATTCATATTTTTTGAATAGAAATTAGCAATATATATGTTGTTATAGATTTTATTTCTATCGAATACGGCCATTTTTATATAGCATTCGTATACGTTTGTTTTCCAATTTATACTTGTTTCGCCACTAATAATAACAAGTTTTTATTGATGTCAAAAAGAATCATATTCTTTATAAACACAATATTTATTTTTCATATATTTTCTTTATATATGCACATTTCATTCTAAAATATCATTTTTGTTCGACATACATAATATATTGTATCCACACATGTACAATTTTTGTTTAACCAATATAAGATATTGAGTTAATCATTTGTATTTTGACGATAAATTTAAAATTTATCTATATATATCCATATAAGTCTCTGGTAATATATAAAATAGAACCGAGTGTATATATATAATTATTACTACTATATTTATTTCTTAAATAATATATACTTATATATTATTTATATATATACTCTTTATTATATATTATATAATTTCTTAAATAACTCTCTTAATAGCTATTTTTTATTATCAACAATATAAGTTGATATTAATATTGAAAATGTATTCATAATTACATTTTTATATTTCTTTGGTAGACTTTTATGTACTATTATTATTTAATAATACACATATAATATAAATCATGTTAGCCTACCTCCTAAAATTAACGATAAAATTCGGAAACAATTTGTTATTCTATGTACAATAGAAACTTGGCCTTTGTTTCAACGTTATTATCTTTGGGCTTAAAATATTAACCGCGGAGCCAAGTCTCGTATTCAAATAAATGAATAAAGAAACAAATTTGACGGATAATATCTTCTCTACTGACATATGTCAATAGCAGACGGCCGGCCCATTGACCATCCTATAGTAGTTTTTGGACACGCTGTCTCCCATTCGGGTATATTCAATTTACTTTGCCACTCACCCATATAGTGTTCTCTTATATAATAAGACAACGCACTTTTATATTCATTATATGGATATATTGCCTTCCTCATATTTGCCACACCACCTATAGTAGTTTTTGGACACGCTGTCTCCCATTCGGGTATATTCAATTTACTTTGCCACTCACCCATATAGTGTTCTCTTATATAATAAGAAAACGCACTTTTATTTTCATTATATGGATATATTGCCTTCCTCATATTTGCCACACCACCTATAGTAGTTTTTGGACACGCTGTCTCCCATTCGGGTATATTCAATTTACTTTGCCACTCACCCATATAGTGTTCTCTTATATAATAAGAAAACGCACTTTTATTTTCATTATATGGATATATTGCCTTCCTCATATTTGCCACACCACCTATAGTAGTTTTTGGACACGCTGTCTCCCATTCGGGTATATTCAATTCTCTTTGCCACTCACCCTTATAGTATTCTCTTATTTAATAAGAATACTAAAATACTTCTCATATTATAGATGTAATCTATTAACTTCTCAATATCCATACGGTTTATGTATGGTATTGACAAAATCCTATGCATTTGCATAAGATTTATTTTGCCACAATTTATAGTACTAGTGCCGCCCTCACTAGGTATAAATATCTCATTTCGCTAGTAGTGTATGGGCAAATTCTACTAGCTATTCTCATAAATATGTCACTTATATGCCATATCTATACAATTCATGCACTTTTATATGTATATTTGCTATATTATACATTATTATGCCTTATAGGTATTATACCTATAAGCCACATCCATACGATTGCTTAATATAAATATATGTATAATTTTTTATACATATTTTTTTTTATTTATGTATGGTTTTTTATTCATATCCATATACTGTATTCACTTTTATATGGATATGATTGGCGTTTTATATAGTATTGACAAAATCATAAGTTTGACCAATATGAGGAGAGGTCCGCCAACGACCACCTCCCTATAGGTGTTTTTGGACACGCTGTCTCCCATTCGACTGCTTACTATACTAGGGGCTACCCGCTCCGTATGATATTCTCTCATATAACAAGAGAATGCAAGAAATATTCGTATTTTATGAATATAATCCATTTATTTTTCAATATCCATACGTTTTACTTAGTTTTTTGTACGGTATTGACAAAATCCTATGCATTTGCATAAGATTTATTTTGCCACAATTTATAGTACTAGTGCCGCCCTCACTAGGTATAAATATCTCATTTTGCTAGTAGTGTATGGGCAAATTCTACTAGCTATTCTCATAAATATGTCACTTATATGCCATATCTATACAATTCATGCACTTTTATATGTATATTTGCTATATTATACATTATTATGCCTTATAGGTATTATACCTATAAGCCACATCCATACGATTGCTTAATATAAATATATGTATAATTTTTTATACATATTTTTTTTTTATTTATGTATGGTTTTTTATTCATATCCATATACTGTATTCAATTTTATATGGATATGATTGGCGTTTTATATAGTATTGACAAAATCATAAGTTTGACCAATACGAGGAGAGGTCCGCCAACGACCACCTCCCTATAGGTGTTTTTGGACACGCTGTCTCCCATTCGACTGCTTACTATACTAGGGGCTACCCGCTCCGTATGATATTCTCTCATATAACAAGAGAATGCAAGAAATATTCGTATTTTATGAATATAATCCATTTATTTTTCAATATCCATACGTTTTACTTAGTTTTTTGTACGGTATTGACAAAATCCTATGCATTTGCATAAGATTTATTTTGCCACAATTTATAGTACTAGTGCCGCCCTCACTAGGTATAAATATCTCATTTCGCTAGTAGTGTATGGGCAAATTCTACTAGCTATTCTCATAAATATGTCACTTATATGCCATATCTATACAATTCATGCACTTTTATATGTATATTTGCTATATTATACATTATTATGCCTTATAGGTATTATACCTATAAGCCACATCCATACGATTGCTTAATATAAATATATGTATAATTTTTTATACATATTTTTTTTTATTTATGTATGGTTTTTTATTCATATCCATATACTGTATTCACTTTTATATGGATATGATTGGCGTTTTATATAGTATTGACAAAATCATAAGTTTGACCAATACGAGGAGAGGTCCGCCAACGACCACCTCCCTATAGGTGTTTTTGGACACGCTGTCTCCCATTCGACTGCTTACTATACTAGGGGCTACCCGCTCCGTATGATATTCTCTCATATAACAAGAGAATGCAAGAAATATTCGTATTTTATGAATATAATCCATTTATTTTTCAATATCCATACGTTTTACTTAGTTTTTTGTACGGTATTGACAAAATCCTATGCATTTGCATAAGATTTATTTTGCCACAATTTATAGTACTAGTGCCGCCCTCACTAGGTATAAATATCTCATTTCGCTAGTAGTGTATGGGCAAATTCTACTAGCTATTCTCATAAATATGTCACTTATATGCCATATCTATACAATTCATGCACTTTTATATGTATATTTGCTATATTATACATTATTATGCCTTATAGGTATTATACCTATAAGCCACATCCATACGATTGCTTAATATAAATATATGTATAATTTTTTATACATATTTTTTTTTATTTATGTATGGTTTTTTATTCATATCCATATACTGTATTCACTTTTATATGGATATGATTGGCGTTTTATATAGTATTGACAAAATCATAAGTTTGACCAATACGAGGAGAGGTCCGCCAACGACCACCTCCCTATAGGTGTTTTTGGACACGCTGTCTCCCATTCGACTGCTTACTATACTAGGGGCTGCCCGCTCCGTATGATATTCTCTCGTATAACAAGAGAATGCAAGAAATATTCGTATTTTATGAATATAATCCATTTATTTTTCAATATCCATACGTTTTACTTAGTTTTTTGTACGGTATTGACAAAATCCTATGCATTTGCATAAGATTTATTTTGCCACAATTTATAGTACTAGTGCCGCCCTCACTAGGTATAAATATCTCATTTCGCTAGTAGTGTATGGGCAAATTCTACTAGCTATTCTCATAAATGCCTTCTTTATGCCATATCTATACAATTTATGCACTTTTATATGTATATTTGCTAATATTATACATTATTATGCCTTATAGGTATTATACCTATAAGCCATATACATACGATTTCATTTTTTTATTTATATATGGTTTTGTATTTATAACCATATACCGTATTTACTTTTATAAGGATATGATTGGCGTTTTATATAGTATTGACAAAATTATAAGTTTGACAAACACTTTTTTAAGTCTTTTAGTTAAAATTGTCATTTTTAATTGACTATCTAAACACTAGATATATTTGCACATGGAGCAAAGAGTATAAAAATTGGTCGCGTCACTAATAATATCGCGATACATTTTTACTACCATCAAAATACCACATACGTTTATATGTCCTCTTTATTTAATTTGGTTTCTAAACCTCAGGAATAGTTTTAATTATATGTGCGCTCTAAGTTGAATGAATTTCTTGAATCTCTTTACTTGAATTTCTAAGACTTAAAAATATTTATAAATAGATGTCCTATTGCATAATATTTTTTTATCGCTTCACTTATAAAATAACGATCCTGCCTTTCTACCTTTGAATAAACATTCATATAAACATGGAGAAAAAAACGTTCGCGTCACTAACAGTATGTGACGATAAAATTTTGCTAACATTAAAAGGAACATATTTTTATATGTCAACTCTTAGTTGAATTGGTCTATTGCTTAAGATTCTAGACCTTAGGAATATTTTTATATTATATGTTTGCCAATCTTCGCGTCACTAAAAAGATGACGATTCATATTGTTATTATTAGATGGTCGAGTTGTACTTATATTGATATGTTAATCAAATTGGTCTCTTACTTGAAAATCTAGACCTTAGGAATATTTTTATATTATATGTTTGCCAATCTTCGCGTCACTAATAAGATGACGATTCATATTGTTATTATTAGATGGTCGAGTTGTACTTATATTGATATGTTAATCAAATTGGTCTCTTACTTGAAAATCTAGACCTTAGGAATATTTGTATATTATATGTTTGCCAATCTTCGCGTCAGTAATAAGATGACGATTCATATTGTTATTATTAGATGGTCGAGTTGTACTTATATTGATATGTTAATCAAATTGGTCTCTTACTTGAAAATCTAGACCTTAGGAATATTTTTATATTATATGTTTGCCAATCTTCGCGTCACTAATAAGATGACGATTCATATTGTTATTATTAGATGGTCGAGTTGTACTTATATTGATATGTTAATCAAATTGGTCTCTTACTTGAAAATCTAGACCTTAGGAATATTTTTATATTATATGTTTGCCAATCTTCGCGTCACTAATAAGATGACGATTCATATTGTTATTATTAGATGGTCGAGTTGTACTTATATTGATATGTTAATCAAATTGGTCTCTTACTTGAAAATCTAGACCTTAGGAATATTTTTATATTATATGTTTGCCAATCTTCGCGTCACTAATAAGATGACGATTCATATTGTTATTATTAGATGGTCGAGTTGTACTTATATTGATATGTTAATCAAATTGGTCTCTTACTTGAAAATCTAGACCTTAGGAATATTTGTATATTATATGTTTGCCAATCTTCGCGTCACTAATAAGATGACGATTCATATTGTTATTATTAGATGGTCGAGTTGTACTTATATTGATATGTTAATCAAATTGGTCTCTTACTTGAAAATCTAGACCTTAGGAATATTTTTATATTATATGTTTGCCAATCTTCGCGTCACTAATAAGATGACGATTCATATTATTATTAGATGGTCGAGTTGTACTTATATTGATATGTTAATCAAATTGGTCTCTTACTTGAAAATCTAGACCTTAGGAATATTTTTATATTATATGTTTGCCAATCTTCGCGTCACTAATAAGATGACGATTCATATTGTTATTATTAGATGGTCGAGTTGTACTTATATTGATATGTTAATCAAATTGGTCTCTTACTTGAAAATCTAGACCTTAGGAATATTTTTATATTATATGTTTGCCAATCTTCGCGTCACTAATAAGATGACGATTCATATTGTTATTATTAGATGGTCGAGTTGTACTTATATTGATATGTTAATCAAATTGGTCTCTTACTTGAAAATCTAGACCTTAGGAATGTAATATATAAAGGATTAAAAATTCGCCACAAAGCCAAGCAAACAATCAATGCATACAAATAGATTGTTGGTTGAACTTTATATAAGAAGTTTAACACAACAAATAAATTATGCAATTTTATTATCGAATCATCAAGCAAAGGATAAGCTTCAGTGGATCGCAGTATGGCAGCTGCTCAACCACTTACAACACCTTGCCTGTTACAAAAGTCGTTTACAATTGATTCTAGGCTTTGTCATTGTATTAAATAATGCTTTTATATGTAACTAGCGCGGCATCAGGTGATCAAAGATCCTCCCAATTTACTATGTTACAAATTACATTGGCATCACATCCATTGTCGTTTAAAAAGTAAATTATAAACTTTAAATGGTTTAGAAGCCATACAATGCAAATTGCCCCTTATTTATCATTGCAGTCCAGCACGGATACGACCTTAGAGGCGTTCAGGCATAATCCAACGGACGTAGCGTCATACCACTGTTCGCTCGAACAAGTATTGTGCCATTGGTCCGTACCTGCGGTTCCTCTCGTACTACGCAGGAATGCTGTCGCAACAACGTTTTGTCATTAGTAGGGTAAAACTAACCTGTCTCACGACGGTCTAAACCCAGCTCACGTTCCCTTGCATGGGTGAACAATCCAACGCTTGGTGAATTTTGCTTCACAATGATAGGAAGAGCCGACATCGAAGGATCAAAAAGCGACGTCGCTATGAACGCTTGGCCGCCACAAGCCAGTTATCCCTATGGTAACTTTTCTGACACCTCTTGTTAAAAACTCTTTAAACCAAAAGGATCGATAGGCCGAGCTTTTGCTGTCCCTGTGTGTACTGAACACCGAGATCAAGTCAGCATTTGCCCTTTTGCTCTATGTGTGGTTTCTGTCCGCACTGAGCTGGCCTTGGGACACCTCCGTTATTATTTGAGAGATGTACCGCCCCAGTCAAACTCCCTACCTGGCAATGTCCTTGAATTGGATCATACCTGAGTAATTGGAGTTATACCAAATTTTCAAATCAAAAATACATAAATGCACCGTTTTATTAAAGAATTTGTTTGCGATTATATAACAAACTCGTGATACTTTGATCAAGAAGCTTGCATCAAAACCCAATACCATAAGATATAATAAATATATCCGTATAATGGCTAGGAAATGATACACGTTCCATTTAATCAAGTAAGTAAGGAAACAATAAGAGTAGTGGTATTTCATTGGCGATACCAAACCGAGGTCTAATATCTCCCACTTATTCTACACCTCTTATGTCTCCTTACACTGCCAGATTAGAGTCAAGCTCAAAAGGGTCTTCTTTCCCCGCTAATTATTCCAAGCCCGTTCCCTTGGCTGTGGTTTCGCTAGATAGTAGATAGGGACAGGTGTGTCTCGGATCCCTCCGAACTTATTTAACGTGACGTGTTCCGCACTGAAGGGATTACAGCCACGGCATTCTAATATACCCACAAGGGAGTATATAATGCAAGGGTCTGGGTTAAGCGCCAAACCAACGCCCTGGACTAGAAGCTATAGCTATGTACATAGCAACCACCCCAGTAGCAATTTAAGTACTTGCTTGTCGGGCAAGCACTCCCCCTTGCATAGGGGCGAGATCTATCTAAAATCTCTACTGTTCTTTGGGTCGCAGCACCCGAGTTGTATTAACGCAACATCCACGTCGAGCCCGGGGACTCTACCCGCGATATAGGTGTCAACCACAGCCACCACGAAACTCCCACTAGGGGGCCGACCTCAATGAGTAGCCTTGGAGAACCACTCAACCCGTGGCACCGAAATTTCAGGCTCGGTGGGCCTCACCCCTTCAGCTCCGACAAGCTCGGATGGGGCAACCATGTCATATTAGTCGCCTCCTACGACAAGCAATGACAAGCTGTGGCAGTATTCTTCGCCGTTGCCACACGGCAAGGGAGTTTTGGGACTATTGTCCCGGCGCCTGCGGTTCATCCCTCGTCGCTTCCATCCTACGCCTCGAGAAGGCAGCATCAGCAAAAGCTCCTAGGAGACGCATCCGTTCTGGGGTCTCGACTACTCCTGCGACGTTCCATCTTTCTTGGACTCGAACAATGCCAAGGGCATCCAAGTCACGCAAATCGCTATAGAGGCGGCACTCACATAGTACGTGAAGCCAGTCCTCACTCTCCTCTCCACATGAGCATGCGGTTGTGGTGCTGAGGGTTCTACCATGGAGGAAAGCGTTGAACGACCCGTGTCCTGTCAGCAAGAATCCGGCTCTTAAGGTGAAGACAAAGTCCTTCCTCTTGTAGACGAACGCTGCCTCTGGGAAAAACTGGCGAGTCACAAAACCGTGAGCCGCTTGGTCCCATCTGAGTTGCCACTCATTTAGCAGACATTCGTCTAGCAGAGCCATCTTGGATTTCCAGTCCAACACAGACAAGTCCTGTCCATAGAGCCAGTCGCTCTCGTCCAGGGGAACGTGCTTTCTGAGCTTAAACTTCACTGCCATCCTGTGAGCATCTAAATCCATTGGAGGAGCACCAGCAAGCACCTGCAGTGCCACCGTGGACACTGTGCGGCATACCGGTAGGCATCCTAATAGGATGGTCCTCTGGCACGAGGTGAGGAGTCTTAAGGACTTGCCCTTGCTCGCCGCCTTGTACCAGACCGAGGCACCGAAGAGTGCACAGGGGACCATGAGTCCGCTGTATATCGTCCTCTTAGCACGGGAGCTGAGCCCCCAATCGACTCGGAGCACCCGTGCTAGCCCTCCGGCAACTCCAGCCAGCCGATCTCTGAGAGCAGAGATATGCGGGAGAAAGCTCATCCGCTCGCCGACTAAGATGCCAAGGTACCGGCATTTGGTGACGTATGGCAGGCTTGCTCCAGCAAACCGTACCGTCGGTCTCCTAGTGTCTGAAAGATTCCCTTTCAGCAACATGATTGCCGTCTTGCTGGTTGACACACTCACTCCAACCTCAGCTCCCCAGGCTCCCACGATGTCCATCAACTGCTCACCCTTTCGCTCCAGATCGGCACGGGAATTCCCATCGACGAAAAGTAGCAAGTCATCTGCAAACGCGCTCAGAGCACAATGTGGCTCCAGGCGCTGAAGCAGCACATCCATCAGTAGGTTCCAAATAAATGGACCACTGACGGACCCTTGCGGGCAGCCCCGTGTAACCGACACTGTGGCCGCTTCGTAACTGCTGATGATACTGGCACTTCGACCGGAGAAATAACTTTTCCACAAGTCTATCTCTCGACAGCCGACGTCGATAAGCCGATCCAGCACCGCGTTCCACTCAACATTGTCGAAGGCACCCTTGAAATCAACAAAGATTCCCAGCACCCTCCTCTCGCGGCTGGTGGAAACGGTGTTTTTAGCGTGCATCCACGCATCCTCAACGCAGCGTCCAGGCCGAAATCCAAATTGCCATCTGCAGCCATCCGGTAGCACATCCTTCAGTCGATTCACCATGATCCCTTCCAGCACCTTTCCGAACACTGGCAAAAGGCATATGCCACGATAAGAGGCAGGATCGCTCCTGTCCTTATCTGGCCCCTTTACCAGCGGTATCACTCTCGGGTGTTTCCACTCGGCAGGAAAATATCCTTCCGAGAGGCATCGAGAGTACAACTTCGTCAGGTGCTGAGGGATAGCACGCCATACCTCCTTGACGATCCCACCCGTGATGCCGTCCATTCCCGGCGATCGCCGGCTTCTCAGCTTCGCGACGCTGGTTGCCACCTCGAAGGCTTCGAGGGTCGGTGGAGCAGCAGGAGTTATACCCTCACGCACTGTGGATTCCGCAACAGGGAAGAAGTTGCGGAGGAGTATATCTGCGCAGTCGTGCCATGTCGTAAGTAGCGCGCCGTTCGACCTAAGACATCCAAGATCGGTTGTCTTTTTCCGGCCTCGGCATATTCGGTAGGCGTGCCCCCATGGATCATCCTTGTGCCGTCCCACGAAGTCCCGCCAGTTTTGTTCCTTTGTCATCAGGATAAGCTTCTTATACTGGCCTGAGGCAAGCCTTAATCCAGCGGCAAGTCGCTCAACATCGCCGGTGCCACTCCGACGAGCTGCCTGCAGCCTGCGCCTCAGTCTCCTGACCTCTTGGCGCTTGGTACTCAGTTCAGGATTCCACCATATTACGTTTCCCCTTGCTGCAGGTATCCTGCGCCCTATTACCCTGTCGCACACTTCATGTACGATGGAGCGAAGGGCTGACACATGATCATCCAACGGCGATTCCTCCAGTTCCTCGAGACATTCAGCTACATCCCTTAGTTCTACTCTGAATCTTCGCCAACTTGCATTGGAGAGCCTCCATTGCGGTACCGGAGCTAGGCTCTCAACGGTACTGCTTGGATCTGGAGTAACCTCAACAGTGATGATGTTGTGGTCACTCAGCTCCCAGAAGTCAACTCTCCATTCGTATGTTGCCCACACACGCGCTGCTTCGTTGGTGAAGGTCACGTCGATATCACTTCTGGAGCGGTGATTATCGAACGTGAACACCTGGCTGGCCGTATTAAGCACACAGACACCGCTTGCGATGATCCACTCGTCCATGTGCTGTCCCCGTTCGCGATTCAGACGGTCTCCAGAGTTAGCTGGAGTTTTGCTGAACCACATCGGGGAAACCGCATTCGCATCAAGTCCGAGGATTGTCGGTGTCCTGCTGGCTAGCAGCAGAACCGTATCCAGGTAGTCAGTGTAGGGCTGCAGGGCAGCTGAGTACTGGCAGTATACGGAGGACAGAAAAATGGTGCCGTATTTTCCTGTGACACTCACGCACACTCCATAATCCGTCGTCAATGTCTCGATGGGCATGCAGATGGCAGACGGGTCGTCCACGATGATGGCAGCTTTCTTCCTTTTGTCAGCGAAGATTCTCATGCCTCCAGGGAGTCCAGTGAGACGCTTGCCTGCGTCCACATAGGGCTCCTGAATGAGTGCGAACAGGTGGCCAGCATCTCTCATCCGCTTTGCAATCTCGATGACAGCGCAACGGCCTCGACCACAATTCGCTTGGATGAAGCTGAACATGTTAATGTCTAGCTTGCACCCTGGCTAGCACAGCGCTATATATCGGGCATCCACCCGAGAGCATATAGTGCCCCGAGGGTAGCCCTTTATGGCGGCAGTTACGGCAGTCCACCGCATTTTTGCACTTCGCCGCGACGTGGTCGTTCTGTCCGCACTGGCGGCAGACCTGGTTTTCTCTAGCGTACCGACACTCGCTGACTTTGTGGTCAAAACCAAGGCATCGGTGGCACGCATAGGTGCGCACTTGAGAGCGGCAGCGGTAAGAGAACCACTTGATATACACCCTCCCGCTTTCGAGAACGGCCAACGCCTGATCATCTACTTCCAGCGTCACGTTTATAGTGGCGCTGTTAGCTGCTGACCAGGGCTTGGTCGCCAGGACTACCGCCTTCTGGAACTCCTTCAGCGACATCTCCTCGAAGTTTTTCTCTTTTAACTCCATCATGAACTCATCCGGCGTCACAGTGGTGTCCACATCCTGTACCGTCACCCTGGGTTTTGCGGCAGTGTTTTTGGACACCTTAAGGCCCACCTCAGCGAATTTTGCGGAGGCAACGATTTTCGACATCTCCGCCTGCGATGGCGTGCGAATAATCGCGCCGCCCCGCTTCAACTCTCGCACCTCATGCACTCTGACGCCCAAAGCAGGCGCTACCTCTTTGCGGACCTTGTCCGCAATTTGCCTCCCTGATAAGGCCGGATCATCACATGCAACGACTGCCGACCAGGTCTCCCGGATTTTCCGCGGTGCGGCTACAGGGGCATAGGGGGCGACAGGGGCAGCAGGTGAGGCGATAAGGTGCGCGCCTCTAGCAGCGGCGGCTGCGTATGAGACGGCCGAGGCAACCGGTGCCTGCTTCTTAAGGCGGTCCTCAAGCACTCCAATCCGTATAAGGAGGGCTGCAACAACCTCCTCGTAGCGGTTGGCTACGGACTGCACCTTCACATTTGTGGCCGGGTTGGCATAGGAGACCATGAACATCCTACCGATCTCCGATCGGATGTCCCCCATCTCGGCAGCGACGGCACCATTACCTCTCCACTCCCTATCCGAGAAGGATTTTAGAGGACTGGCTGGTGCAACGAAGGTCTTCTCGTGTTCAGCAGAGGATGCAGCAGCGGCGGGGGCTGCGGGAGCGGCAGGGGCTGCGGCAAGGGCAGCGACAGGGGCAGCGGCAGCGGCAGCAGCAGGGGCAGCGGCAGCGGCAGCGGCAGCGGCAGGGGCTGTCGCAGTGTCAGCGGCAGTTGCATCCAGTGCCATCAACTTGCACCTAGAGGCGTCCCTCAGCGGCGCTTTATTGCGCTTACCTCTGGGTCGTCCTCTGCCCCCACTGCTTCCCCTACTACTAGCACTCTCACTGCCAGAATCTCCAACATCCATTTTGGGTGGCGCCATCCGCCGGTTATCGGCAGTTCCAACCCAAAAGCTTTTCCACCAAGGACTTACCCCTTTATTATCAGCTGGTCGGAAAGCTCTATCAGCTGATCAGCTGATAAAAGTTTAGCGATGACACAAACCGCACAGCTGTTTTAGGCAAAATGTGCCTAAATAAGCCTAACGCCTCTCTCAAGAGAGCGCCTCTCTCGTGACACACGTGGCGCAATGGAAAATTTCCAATGGGAAAAACCCAATTTCACCCGGTTTCACCACTTTTACACAGGGAAAACACGCGCACTGGGTTCGCAGGCACAAAACACGAATTTTCGTGCTGTTTCTAGCTTCGTATCTGGTCTCTATCAGTCAATATTGGCTACACTCGCGGAGCGTACGGAAAACACGTCTGTTCGCACGAGCAATCTAACACCGACTGAGTAGATAGGGACAGTAGGAATCTCGTTAATCCATTCATGCGCGTCACTAATTAGATGACGAGGCATTTGGCTACCTTAAGAGAGTCATAGTTACTCCCGCCGTTGACCCGCGCTTACTTGAATTTCTTCACTTTGACATTCAGAGCACTGGGCAGAAATCACATTGTGTCAACACCCGCTAGGGCCATCACAATGCTTTGTTTTAATTAGACAGTCGGATTCCCCAAGTCCGTGCCAGTTCTGAATTGATTGTTAATTGATAATCGTTATAATTAATAAGAACTAATTGGTTTAACCCAATTAGTATTCTTAAAAATTTTAGCAAGAAAGTTCCACAATTGGCTACGTAACTAAACTATCCGGGGAACAAGTAACTAACATAAATGCTAGAAACTCTATTTACCCAGAACGAGCACATAAACCATGTTATTGTTTCCCAATCAAGCCCGACTATCTCAATCTTCAGAGCCAATCCTTATCCCGAAGTTACGGATCTAATTTGCCGACTTCCCTTACCTACATTATTCTATCGACTAGAGACTCTTCACCTTGGAGACCAGCTGCGGATATTGGTACGGCCTGTTGAGAAGTTTGCGTGTCCCCACCATAAATTTTCAAGGTCCGAGGAGAAAATATCGACACAACAGTATATGTCATGCTCTTCTAGCCCATCTACCATATCTCTCTGCGAAAGACTTCCATGGTAGTACGGCTATAAAACAGAAAAGAAAACTCTTCCGATATCTCTCGACGGCTTCTTTATGGTCGTTCCTGTTGCCAGGATGAGCACGAGGCCCATATTTAATAACAAACGGATACTCAACAGGTTACGGAATTGGAACCGTATTCCCTTTCGTTCAAAATTATTCAAGTATATTAATTTAGCTAGATTTTATATAATATATATATTTGTTTGGCATTTGTATTTTACTTGAAAATTTTCGGCTTTCGCCTTGAACTTAGGACCGACTAACTCGTGATCAACCACTGTTCACACGAAACCCTTCTCCACTTCAGTCCTCCAAGGTCTCATTCGATTATTTGCTACTACCACCAAGATCTGTACCAATGGCAGCTCCATGCAGGCTTACGCCAAACACTTCTACGCATACCATTGTACCTTCCTACTCACTAAAGTTTCAAAATTTATATTACAAGTAATATAAATCATCTACTTTAGCGGTAATGTATAGGTATACAACTTAAGCGCCATCCATTTTAAGGGCTAGTTGCTTCGGCAGGTGAGTTGTTACACACTCCTTAGCGGATTTCGACTTCCATGATCACCGTCCTGCTGTTTTAAGCAACCAACGCCTTTCATGGTATCTGCATGAGTTGTTAATTTGGGCACCGTAACATTACGTTTGGTTCATCCCACAGCGCCAGTTCTGCTTACCAAAAGTGGCCCACTGGGCACATTATATCATAACCTTGAACTTCATATCAAGAAAGTTAAGGTTCTTACCCATTTAAAGTTTGAGAATAGGTTAAGATCGTTTCGACCCTAAGGCCTCTAATCATTCGCTTTACCAGATAAGATTATTTTATATAATATTAAAATGCACCAGCTATCCTGAGGGAAACTTCGGAAGGAACCAGCTACTAGATGGTTCGATTGGTCTTTCGCCCCTATACTCAATTCTGACAATCGATTTGCACGTCAGAACTGTTTCGGTCTTCCATCAGGGTTTCCCCTGACTTCAACCTGATCAAGTATAGTTCACCATCTTTCGGGTCACAGCATATATGCTCAAGGTACGTTCCAGTTAGAGGCATAAATAATATAAATATCATTATACATAACTATATAGAACGCCCCGGGATTGTGTTAATTAGCTATAAATAGTTAAAAAACTAATCCCATTATTAGTCAAGTTAATTACGCTATTAGGTTTATATCCCAATAACTTGCACATATGTTAGACTCCTTGGTCCGTGTTTCAAGACGGGTCCCGAAGGTATCCTGAATCTTTCGCATTGTTAATCCTACAAGTGCATATAATAAACACAAAAATCAATGATAATTATGCCATTATATAATTCCGAAAAATTAACGCACTGTATTCATATAAATCTATCAGCACTTTATCAAATTAATAACATTTATTCTGTGTTAAAATGCAAGCAAATTAATTTGAATAAACTATAAGTTATATTTTATGATAAATTTGGTATGCTAATAGATTACAATGTCCTTATATGGAAAAAATGCACACTATTATCATAATATTGTTTAAATATTACAATTCTAATGATGAATTTTCCATAACGGATATTCAGGTTCATCGGGCTTAACCTCTAAGCAGTTTCACGTACTGTTTAACTCTCTATTCAGAGTTCTTTTCAACTTTCCCTCACGGTACTTGTTTACTATCGGTCTCATGGTTATATTTAGTTTTAGATGGAGTTTACCACCCACTTAGTGCTGCACTATCAAGCAACACGACTCTTTGGAAACATCATCTAGTAATCATTAACGTTATACGGGCCTGGCACCCTCTATGGGTAAATGGCCTCATTTAAGAAGGACTTAAATCGTTAATTTCTCATACTAGAATATTGACGCTCCATACACTGCATCTCACATTTGCCATATAGACAAAGTGACTTAGTGCTGAACTGATTTCTTTTCGCTCGCCGCTACTAAGAAAATCCTTGTTAGTTTCTTTTCCTCCCCTAATTAATATGCTTAAATTCAGGGGGTAGTCCCATATGAGTTGAGGTTGTGTATAACTTTTATATGCAATTAATTCTTTATATATAATGATAAAACATTTTATTAAATTCGTTATATTAATAATATCTGTATATAAATGGCATTTGTTTGATTTAACGAATCAACGAAGAACAATAATATTGTCAACGGTTTTCTATTTTCTAATCATTAATAAGAGACAATTCTAGATAAATTTTTATGCTAGACATTTCTCAGTATCATTTGATTGAAAAAGAAAATATTTCTCTTCGTTTTTCACATTCAAATTATTTACTAATGTGAGATAATGTTTTTCATATATTTTTTAATATTATGAATAAAATAATTAAATTATTATTATCCAATAATATACCATATGCTTATAAAATTTCATTATAAAATTTGTATAAGCAACTTAATTAGCATAGTCTTACAACCCTCAACCATATGTAGTCCAAGCAGCACTATAAAATTAATTAAAGTACATAACAGCATGGACTGCGATATGCGTTCAAAATGTCGATGTTCATGTGTCCTGCAGTTCACACGATGACGCACAGTTTGCTGCGTTCTTCATCGACCCATGAGCCGAGTGATCCACCGCTTAGAGTTTTATAAATTGGTTTCTTAATTTTGTCAAATATGTTTTTATTGAAAGAAATTAAAAATACACCATTTTACTGGCATATATCAATTCCTTCAATAAATTTATTTTTATACCTAAAACGAATGCTGCGAAATGTCTTAGTTTTATATAACCAATATATATCAAAGTATTTCTTTTTAAATTGCATTTATTGTAAATAAATATATATATATATATATTAATACTTTTTTAGCGATATAAATTGAAATTTATATAAAACATTAACCTGTATAAAACCAGGTACAACATTGTACATTTTAGGTTGTTGCATTATCCAATGTATGCGCATAACTGAGATGAACAATACATATCGCAACGCGTGTATATTATGGTCCATATACACACAGTATTTTAATTGTGTTTATATACAATAATAATTTAATATTATTATTTTAATAATTCGATTTGCTTGTTCGAATTTTTATTTGTTTGTTTTGGCTGCTTATTATTTCTCTCATATGTATTAAATACAATATATAATTTTAATATTTGCATTATTTCGATTTGCTTGTTCGAAATTTCATTTGATCTATATTAGATCATATACATTTTGGCAATTCATATTTTATTTGTATTACTATAATGTATTTATTATAATATAAACAAATATTTTATTAACGGTAAGGATATACAATAATAATTTAATATTATTATTTTAATAATTCGATTTGCTTGTTCGAATTTTTATTTGTTTGCTTTGGCTGCTTATTATTTCTCTCATATGTATTAAATACAATATATAATTTTAATATTTGCATTATTTCGATTTGCTTGTTCGAAATTTTATTTGATCTATATTAGATCTCATATACATTTTGGCAATTCATATTTTATTTGTATTATTATAATGTATTTATTATAATATAAACAAATATTTTATTAACGGTAAGGATATACAATAATAATTTAATATTATTATTTTAATAATTCGATTTGCTTGTTCGAATTTTTATTTGTTTGCTTTGGCTGCTTATTAATTTCTCTCATATGTATTAAATACAATATATAATTTTAATATTTGCATTATTTCGATTTGCTTGTTCGAAATTTCATTTGATCTATAATAGATCTCATATACATTTTGGCAATTCATATTTTATTTGTAATACTATAATGTATTTATTATAATATAAACAAATATTTTATTAACGGTAAGGATATTAAAACATTAATGATCCTTCCGCAGGTTCACCTACGGAAACCTTGTTACGACTTTTACTTCCTCTAAATAATCAAGTTCGGTCAACTTTTGCGAAACAACCGTAACACGCAAGGCGTCACAGTGATCACGTCCGGAGACCTCACTAAATAATTCAATCGGTAGTAGCGACGGGCGGTGTGTACAAAGGGCAGGGACGTAATCAATGCGAGTTAATGACTCACACTTACTGGGAATTCCAAGTTCATGTGAACAGTTTCAGTTCACAATCCCAAGCATGAAAGTGGTTCAGCGGTTTACCCGGACCTCTCGGTCTAGGAAATACACGTTGATACTTTCATTGTAGCGCGCGTGCAGCCCAGGACATCTAAGGGCATCACAGACCTGTTATTGCTCAATCTCATTATTGCTAGACGCAATTTGTCCATTTAAGAAGCTAGTGTCCTTATAATGGGACAAACCAACAGGTACGGCTCCACTTATATAAACACATTCAAACACAATAAACATTTTACTGCCACCATGAATGAAGGCTATATAAGCTTCAACACCATAATCCTGAAGATATCTATTTAATATATTTGAGTCTCGTTCGTTATCGGAATTAACCAGACAAATCACTCCACGAACTAAGAACGGCCATGCACCACCACCCATAGATTCGAGAAAGAGCTATCAATCTGTCTTACACACTTATGTTCGGACCTGGTAAGTTTTCCCGTGTTGAGTCAAATTAAGCCGCAGGCTCCACTCCTGGTGGTGCCCTTCCGTCAATTCCTTTAAGTTTCAGCTTTGCAACCATACTTCCCCCGGAGCCCAAAAGCTTTGGTTTCCCGGGAAGCGACTGAGAGAGCCATAAAAGTAGCTACACCCAATTGCTAGCTGGCATCGTTTATGGTTAGAACTAGGGCGGTATCTGATCGCCTTCGAACCTCTAACTTTCGTTCTTGATTAATGAAAACATCTTTGGCAAATGCTTTCGCTTAAGTTAGTCTTACGACGGTCCAAGAATTTCACCTCTCGCGTCGTAATACTAATGCCCCCAAACTGCTTCTATTAATCATTACCTCTTGATCTGAAAACCAATGAAAGCAGAACAGAGGTCTTATTTCATTATCCCATGCACAGAATATTCAGGCATTTGAAGCCTGCTTTAAGCACTCTAATTTGTTCAAAGTAATTGTACCGGCCCACAATAACACTCGTTTAAGAGCACTAATGCAGGTTTTTAAATAGGAGGAACATATGAAAAAATACAAGTATCTAAGCACATGTAAGAACTCCACCGGTAATACGCTTACATACATAAAGGTATAGTACTAACCACAATTGTAAGTTGTACTACCCGTATGAAGCACAAGTTCAACTACGAACGTTTTAACCGCAACAACTTTAATATACGCTATTGGAGCTGGAATTACCGCGGCTGCTGGCACCAGACTTGCCCTCCAATTGGTCCTTGTTAAAGGATTTAAAGTGTACTCATTCCAATTACAGGGCCTCGGATATGAGTCCTGTATTGTTATTTTTCGTCACTACCTCCCCGAGCTGGGAGTGGGTAATTTACGCGCCTGCTGCCTTCCTTAGATGTGGTAGCCGTTTCTCAGGCTCCCTCTCCGGAATCGAACCCTGATTCCCCGTTACCCGTTGCAACCATGGTAGTCCTAGATACTACCATCAAAAGTTGATAGGGCAGACATTTGAAAGATCTGTCGTCGGTACAAGACCATACGATCTGCATGTTATCTAGAGTTCAACCAATATAACGATCTTGCGATCGCTTGGTTTTAGCCTAATAAAAGCACATGTTCCATAAGGTTCATGTTTTAATTGCATGTATTAGCTCTAGAATTACCACAGTTATCCAAGTAACTGTTAACGATCTAAGGAACCATAACTGATATAATGAGCCTTTTGCGGTTTCACTTTTAATTCGTGTGTACTTAGACATGCATGGCTTAATCTTTGAGACAAGCATATAACTACTGGCAGGATCAACCAGAATAATGTTTTTATTCATATTTCATTCATATTTTTTGAATAGAAATTAGCAATATATATGTTGTTATAGATTTTATTTCTATCGAATACGGCCATTTTTATATAGCATTCGTATACGTTTGTTTTCCAATTTATACTTGTTTCGCCACTAATAATAACAAGTTTTTATTGATGTCAAAAAGAATCATATTCTTTATAAACACAATATTTATTTTTCATATATTTTCTTTATATATGCACATTTCATTCTAAAATATCATTTTTGTTCGACATACATAATATATTGTATCCACACATGTACAATTTTTGTTTAACCAATATAAGATATTGAGTTAATCATTTGTATTTTGACGATAAATTTAAAATTTATCTATATATATCCATATAAGTCTCTGGTAATATATAAAATAGAACCGAGTGTATATATATAATTATTACTACTATATTTATTTCTTAAATAATATATACTTATATATTATTTATATATATACTCTTTATTATATATTATATAATTTCTT
Organism: Drosophila biarmipes; assembly: GCF_025231255.1. NCBI lineage: Eukaryota > Metazoa > Arthropoda > Insecta > Diptera > Drosophilidae > Drosophila > Drosophila biarmipes. Next base: position 144,310 of record NW_026114534.1, read on the forward strand.
AAATAACTCTCTTAATAGCTATTTTTTATTATCAACAATATAAGTTGATATTAATATTGAAAATGTATTCATAATTACATTTTTATATTTCTTTGGTAGACTTTTATGTACTATTATTATTTAATAATACACATATAATATAAATCATGTTAGCCTACCTCCTAAAATTAACGATAAAATTCGGAAACAATTTGTTATTCTATGTACAATAGAAACTTGGCCTTTGTTTCAACGTTATTATCTTTGGGCTTAAAATATTAACCGCGGAGCCAAGTCTCGTATTCAAATAAATGAATAAAGAAACAAATTTGACGGATAATATCTTCTCTACTGACATATGTCAATAGCAGACGGCCGGCCCATTGACCATCCTATAGTAGTTTTTGGACACGCTGTCTCCCATTCGGGTATATTCAATTTACTTTGCCACTCACCCATATAGTGTTCTCTTATATAATAAGACAACGCACTTTTATATTCATTATATGGATATATTGCCTTCCTCATATTTGCCACACCACCTATAGTAGTTTTTGGACACGCTGTCTCCCATTCGGGTATATTCAATTTACTTTGCCACTCACCCATATAGTGTTCTCTTATATAATAAGAAAACGCACTTTTATTTTCATTATATGGATATATTGCCTTCCTCATATTTGCCACACCACCTATAGTAGTTTTTGGACACGCTGTCTCCCATTCGGGTATATTCAATTTACTTTGCCACTCACCCATATAGTGTTCTCTTATATAATAAGAAAACGCACTTTTATTTTCATTATATGGATATATTGCCTTCCTCATATTTGCCACACCACCTATAGTAGTTTTTGGACACGCTGTCTCCCATTCGGGTATATTCAATTCTCTTTGCCACTCACCCTTATAGTATTCTCTTATTTAATAAGAATACTAAAATACTTCTCATATTATAGATGTAATCTATTAACTTCTCAATATCCATACGGTTTATGTATGGTATTGACAAAATCCTATGCATTTGCATAAGATTTATTTTGCCACAATTTATAGTACTAGTGCCGCCCTCACTAGGTATAAATATCTCATTTCGCTAGTAGTGTATGGGCAAATTCTACTAGCTATTCTCATAAATATGTCACTTATATGCCATATCTATACAATTCATGCACTTTTATATGTATATTTGCTATATTATACATTATTATGCCTTATAGGTATTATACCTATAAGCCACATCCATACGATTGCTTAATATAAATATATGTATAATTTTTTATACATATTTTTTTTTTATTTATGTATGGTTTTTTATTCATATCCATATACTGTATTCACTTTTATATGGATATGATTGGCGTTTTATATAGTATTGACAAAATCATAAGTTTGACCAATACGAGGAGAGGTCCGCCAACGACCACCTCCCTATAGGTGTTTTTGGACACGCTGTCTCCCATTCGACTGCTTACTATACTAGGGGCTACCCGCTCCGTATGATATTCTCTCATATAACAAGAGAATGCAAGAAATATTCGTATTTTATGAATATAATCCATTTATTTTTCAATATCCATACGTTTTACTTAGTTTTTTGTACGGTATTGACAAAATCCTATGCATTTGCATAAGATTTATTTTGCCACAATTTATAGTACTAGTGCCGCCCTCACTAGGTATAAATATCTCATTTCGCTAGTAGTGTATGGGGAAATTCTACTAGCTATTCTCATAAATATGTCACTTATATGCCATATCTATACAATTCATGCACTTTTATATGTATATTTGCTATATTATACATTATTATGCCTTATAGGTATTATACCTATAAGCCACATCCATACGATTGCTTAATATAAATATATGTATAATTTTTTATACATATTTTTTTTTTATTTATGTATGGTTTTTTATTCATATCCATATACTGTATTCAATTTTATATGGATATGATTGGCGTTTTATATAGTATTGACAAAATCATAAGTTTGACCAATACGAGGAGAGGTCCGCCAACGACCACCTCCCTATAGGTGTTTTTGGACACGCTGTCTCCCATTCGACTGCTTACTATACTAGGGGCTACCCGCTCCGTATGATATTCTCTCATATAACAAGAGAATGCAAGAAATATTCGTATTTTATGAATATAATCCATTTATTTTTCAATATCCATACGTTTTACTTAGTTTTTTGTACGGTATTGACAAAATCCTATGCATTTGCATAAGATTTATTTTGCCACAATTTATAGTACTAGTGCCGCCCTCACTAGGTATAAATATCTCATTTCGCTAGTAGTGTATGGGCAAATTCTACTAGCTATTCTCATAAATATGTCACTTATATGCCATATCTATACAATTCATGCACTTTTATATGTATATTTGCTATATTATACATTATTATGCCTTATAGGTATTATACCTATAAGCCACATCCATACGATTGCTTAATATAAATATATGTATAATTTTTTATACATATTTTTTTTTATTTATGTATGGTTTTTTATTCATATCCATATACTGTATTCACTTTTATATGGATATGATTGGCGTTTTATATAGTATTGACAAAATCATAAGTTTGACCAATACGAGGAGAGGTCCGCCAACGACCACCTCCCTATAGGTGTTTTTGGACACGCTGTCTCCCATTCGACTGCTTACTATACTAGGGGCTACCCGCTCCGTATGATATTCTCTCATATAACAAGAGAATGCAAGAAATATTCGTATTTTATGAATATAATCCATTTATTTTTCAATATCCATACGTTTTACTTAGTTTTTTGTACGGTATTGACAAAATCCTATGCATTTGCATAAGATTTATTTTGCCACAATTTATAGTACTAGTGCCGCCCTCACTAGGTATAAATATCTCATTTCGCTAGTAGTGTATGGGCAAATTCTACTAGCTATTCTCATAAATATGTCACTTATATGCCATATCTATACAATTCATGCACTTTTATATGTATATTTGCTATATTATACATTATTATGCCTTATAGGTATTATACCTATAAGCCACATCCATACGATTGCTTAATATAAATATATGTATAATTTTTTATACATATTTTTTTTTATTTATGTATGGTTTTTTATTCATATCCATATACTGTATTCACTTTTATATGGATATGATTGGCGTTTTATATAGTATTGACAAAATCATAAGTTTGACCAATACGAGGAGAGGTCCGCCAACGACCACCTCCCTATAGGTGTTTTTGGACACGCTGTCTCCCATTCGACTGCTTACTATACTAGGGGCTGCCCGCTCCGTATGATATTCTCTCGTATAACAAGAGAATGCAAGAAATATTCGTATTTTATGAATATAATCCATTTATTTTTCAATATCCATACGTTTTACTTAGTTTTTTGTACGGTATTGACAAAATCCTATGCATTTGCATAAGATTTATTTTGCCACAATTTATAGTACTAGTGCCGCCCTCACTAGGTATAAATATCTCATTTCGCTAGTAGTGTATGGGCAAATTCTACTAGCTATTCTCATAAATATGTCACTTATATGCCATATCTATACAATTCATGCACTTTTATATGTATATTTGCTATATTATACATTATTATGCCTTATAGGTATTATACCTATAAGCCACATCCATACGATTGCTTAATATAAATATATGTATAATTTTTTATACATATTTTTTTTTTATTTTTGTATGGTTTTTTATTCATATCCATATACTGTATTCAATTTTATATGGATATGATTGGCGTTTTATATAGTATTGACAAAATCATAAGTTTGACCAATACGAGGAGAGGTCCGCCAACGACCACCTCCCTATAGGTGTTTTTGGACACGCTGTCTCCCATTCGACTGCTTACTATACTAGGGGCTACCCGCTCCGTATGATATTCTCTCATATAACAAGAGAATGCAAGAAATATTCGTATTTTATGAATATAATCCATTTATTTTTCAATATCCATACGTTTTACTTAGTTTTTTGTACGGTATTGACAAAATCCTATGCATTTGCATAAGATTTATTTTGCCACAATTTATAGTACTAGTGCCGCCCTCACTAGGTATAAATATCTCATTTCGCTAGTAGTGTATGGGCAAATTCTACTAGCTATTCTCATAAATATGTCACTTATATGCCATATCTATACAATTCATGCACTTTTATATGTATATTTGCTATATTATACATTATTATGCCTTATAGGTATTATACCTATAAGCCACATCCATACGATTGCTTAATATAAATATATGTATAATTTTTTATACATATTTTTTTTTATTTATGTATGGTTTTTTATTCATATCCATATACTGTATTCACTTTTATATGGATATGATTGGCGTTTTATATAGTATTGACAAAATCATAAGTTTGACCAATACGAGGAGAGGTCCGCCAACGACCACCTCCCTATAGGTGTTTTTGGACACGCTGTCTCCCATTCGACTGCTTACTATACTAGGGGCTACCCGCTCCGTATGATATTCTCTCATATAACAAGAGAATGCAAGAAATATTCGTATTTTATGAATATAATCCATTTATTTTTCAATATCCATACGTTTTACTTAGTTTTTTGTACGGTATTGACAAAATCCTATGCATTTGCATAAGATTTATTTTGCCACAATTTATAGTACTAGTGCCGCCCTCACTAGGTATAAATATCTCATTTCGCTAGTAGTGTATGGGCAAATTCTACTAGCTATTCTCATAAATATGTCACTTATATGCCATATCTATACAATTCATGCACTTTTATATGTATATTTGCTATATTATACATTATTATGCCTTATAGGTATTATACCTATAAGCCACATCCATACGATTGCTTAATATAAATATATGTATAATTTTTTATACATATTTTTTTTTATTTATGTATGGTTTTTTATTCATATCCATATACTGTATTCACTTTTATATGGATATGATTGGCGTTTTATATAGTATTGACAAAATCATAAGTTTGACCAATACGAGGAGAGGTCCGCCAACGACCACCTCCCTATAGGTGTTTTTGGACACGCTGTCTCCCATTCGACTGCTTACTATACTAGGGGCTGCCCGCTCCGTATGATATTCTCTCGTATAACAAGAGAATGCAAGAAATATTCGTATTTTATGAATATAATCCATTTATTTTTCAATATCCATACGTTTTACTTAGTTTTTTGTACGGTATTGACAAAATCCTATGCATTTGCATAAGATTTATTTTGCCACAATTTATAGTACTAGTGCCGCCCTCACTAGGTATAAATATCTCATTTCGCTAGTAGTGTATGGGCAAATTCTACTAGCTATTCTCATAAATGCCTTCTTTATGCCATATCTATACAATTTATGCACTTTTATATGTATATTTGCTAATATTATACATTATTATGCCTTATAGGTATTATACCTATAAGCCATATACATACGATTTCATTTTTTTATTTATATATGGTTTTGTATTTATAACCATATACCGTATTTACTTTTATAAGGATATGATTGGCGTTTTATATAGTATTGACAAAATTATAAGTTTGACAAACACTTTTTTAAGTCTTTTAGTTAAAATTGTCATTTTTAATTGACTATCTAAACACTAGATATATTTGCACATGGAGCAAAGAGTATAAAAATTGGTCGCGTCACTAATAATATCGCGATACATTTTTACTACCATCAAAATACCACATACGTTTATATGTCCTCTTTATTTAATTTGGTTTCTAAACCTCAGGAATAGTTTTAATTATATGTGCGCTCTAAGTTGAATGAATTTCTTGAATCTCTTTACTTGAATTTCTAAGACTTAAAAATATTTATAAATAGATGTCCTATTGCATAATATTTTTTTATCGCTTCACTTATAAAATAACGATCCTGCCTTTCTACCTTTGAATAAACATTCATATAAACATGGAGAAAAAAACGTTCGCGTCACTAACAGTATGTGACGATAAAATTTTGCTAACATTAAAAGGAACATATTTTTATATGTCAACTCTTAGTTGAATTGGTCTATTGCTTAAGATTCTAGACCTTAGGAATATTTTTATATTATATGTTTGCCAATCTTCGCGTCACTAAAAAGATGACGATTCATATTGTTATTATTAGATGGTCGAGTTGTACTTATATTGATATGTTAATCAAATTGGTCTCTTACTTGAAAATCTAGACCTTAGGAATATTTTTATATTATATGTTTGCCAATCTTCGCGTCACTAATAAGATGACGATTCATATTGTTATTATTAGATGGTCGAGTTGTACTTATATTGATATGTTAATCAAATTGGTCTCTTACTTGAAAATCTAGACCTTAGGAATATTTTTATATTATATGTTTGCCAATCTTCGCGTCACTAATAAGATGACGATTCATATTGTTATTATTAGATGGTCGAGTTGTACTTATATTGATATGTTAATCAAATTGGTCTCTTACTTGAAAATCTAGACCTTAGGAATATTTTTATATTATATGTTTGCCAATCTTCGCGTCACTAATAAGATGACGATTCATATTGTTATTATTAGATGGTCGAGTTGTACTTATATTGATATGTTAATCAAATTGGTCTCTTACTTGAAAATCTAGACCTTAGGAATATTTTTATATTATATGTTTGCCAATCTTCGCGTCACTAATAAGATGACGATTCATATTATTATTAGATGGTCGAGTTGTACTTATATTGATATGTTAATCAAATTGGTCTCTTACTTGAAAATCTAGACCTTAGGAATATTTTTATATTATATGTTTGCCAATCTTCGCGTCACTAATAAGATGACGATTCATATTGTTATTATTAGATGGTCGAGTTGTACTTATATTGATATGTTAATCAAATTGGTCTCTTACTTGAAAATCTAGACCTTAGGAATGTAATATATAAAGGATTAAAAATTCGCCACAAAGCCAAGCAAACAATCAATGCATACAAATAGATTGTTGGTTGAACTTTATATAAGAAGTTCAACACAACAAATAAATTATGCAATTTTATTATCGAATCATCAAGCAAAGGATAAGCTTCAGTGGATCGCAGTATGGCAGCTGCTCAACCACTTACAACACCTTGCCTGTTACAAAAGTCGTTTACAATTGATTCTAGGCTTTGTCATTGTATTAAATAATGCTTTTATATGTAACTAGCGCGGCATCAGGTGATCAAAGATCCTCCCAATTTACTATGTTACAAATTACATTGGCATCACATCCATTGTCGTTTAAAAAGTAAATTATAAACTTTAAATGGTTTAGAAGCCATACAATGCAAATTGCCCCTTATTTATCATTGCAGTCCAGCACGGATACGACCTTAGAGGCGTTCAGGCATAATCCAACGGACGTAGCGTCATACCACTGTTCGCTCGAACAAGTATTGTGCCATTGGTCCGTACCTGCGGTTCCTCTCGTACTACGCAGGAATGCTGTCGCAACAACGTTTTGTCATTAGTAGGGTAAAACTAACCTGTCTCACGACGGTCTAAACCCAGCTCACGTTCCCTTGCATGGGTGAACAATCCAACGCTTGGTGAATTTTGCTTCACAATGATAGGAAGAGCCGACATCGAAGGATCAAAAAGCGACGTCGCTATGAACGCTTGGCCGCCACAAGCCAGTTATCCCTATGGTAACTTTTCTGACACCTCTTGTTAAAAACTCTTTAAACCAAAAGGATCGATAGGCCGAGCTTTTGCTGTCCCTGTGTGTACTGAACACCGAGATCAAGTCAGCATTTGCCCTTTTGCTCTATGTGTGGTTTCTGTCCGCACTGAGCTGGCCTTGGGACACCTCCGTTATTATTTGAGAGATGTACCGCCCCAGTCAAACTCCCTACCTGGCAATGTCCTTGAATTGGATCATACCTGAGTAATTGGAGTTATACCAAATTTTCAAATCAAAAATACATAAATGCACCGTTTTATTAAAGAATTTGTTTGCGATTATATAACAAACTCGTGATACTTTGATCAAGAAGCTTGCATCAAAACCCAATACCATAAGATATAATAAATATATCCGTATAATGGCTAGGAAATGATACACGTTCCATTTAATCAAGTAAGTAAGGAAACAATAAGAGTAGTGGTATTTCATTGGCGATACCAAACCGAGGTCTAATATCTCCCACTTATTCTACACCTCTTATGTCTCCTTACACTGCCAGATTAGAGTCAAGCTCAAAAGGGTCTTCTTTCCCCGCTAATTATTCCAAGCCCGTTCCCTTGGCTGTGGTTTCGCTAGATAGTAGATAGGGACAGTAGGAATCTCGTTAATCCATTCATGCGCGTCACTAATTAGATGACGAGGCATTTGGCTACCTTAAGAGAGTCATAGTTACTCCCGCCGTTGACCCGCGCTTACTTGAATTTCTTCACTTTGACATTCAGAGCACTGGGCAGAAATCACATTGTGTCAACACCCGCTAGGGCCATCACAATGCTTTGTTTTAATTAGACAGTCGGATTCCCCAAGTCCGTGCCAGTTCTGAATTGATTGTTAATTGATAATCGTTATAATTAATAAGAACTAATTGGTTTAACCCAATTAGTATTCTTAAAAATTTTAGCAAGAAAGTTCCACAATTGGCTACGTAACTAAACTATCCGGGGAACAAGTAACTAACATAAATGCTAGAAACTCTATTTACCCAGAACGAGCACATAAACCATGTTATTGTTTCCCAATCAAGCCCGACTATCTCAATCTTCAGAGCCAATCCTTATCCCGAAGTTACGGATCTAATTTGCCGACTTCCCTTACCTACATTATTCTATCGACTAGAGACTCTTCACCTTGGAGACCAGCTGCGGATATTGGTACGGCCTGTTGAGAAGTTTGCGTGTCCCCACCATAAATTTTCAAGGTCCGAGGAGAAAATATCGACACAACAGTATATGTCATGCTCTTCTAGCCCATCTACCATATCTCTCTGCGAAAGACTTCCATGGTAGTACGGCTATAAAACAGAAAAGAAAACTCTTCCGATATCTCTCGACGGCTTCTTTATGGTCGTTCCTGTTGCCAGGATGAGCACGAGGCCCATATTTAATAACAAACGGATACTCAACAGGTTACGGAATTGGAACCGTATTCCCTTTCGTTCAAAATTATTCAAGTATATTAATTTAGCTAGATTTTATATAATATATATATTTGTTTGGCATTTGTATTTTACTTGAAAATTTTCGGCTTTCGCCTTGAACTTAGGACCGACTAACTCGTGATCAACCACTGTTCACACGAAACCCTTCTCCACTTCAGTCCTCCAAGGTCTCATTCGATTATTTGCTACTACCACCAAGATCTGTACCAATGGCAGCTCCATGCAGGCTTACGCCAAACACTTCTACGCATACCATTGTACCTTCCTACTCACTAAAGTTTCAAAATTTATATTACAAGTAATATAAATCATCTACTTTAGCGGTAATGTATAGGTATACAACTTAAGCGCCATCCATTTTAAGGGCTAGTTGCTTCGGCAGGTGAGTTGTTACACACTCCTTAGCGGATTTCGACTTCCATGATCACCGTCCTGCTGTTTTAAGCAACCAACGCCTTTCATGGTATCTGCATGAGTTGTTAATTTGGGCACCGTAACATTACGTTTGGTTCATCCCACAGCGCCAGTTCTGCTTACCAAAAGTGGCCCACTGGGCACATTATATCATAACCTTGAACTTCATATCAAGAAAGTTAAGGTTCTTACCCATTTAAAGTTTGAGAATAGGTTAAGATCGTTTCGACCCTAAGGCCTCTAATCATTCGCTTTACCAGATAAGATTATTTTATATAATATTAAAATGCACCAGCTATCCTGAGGGAAACTTCGGAAGGAACCAGCTACTAGATGGTTCGATTGGTCTTTCGCCCCTATACTCAATTCTGACAATCGATTTGCACGTCAGAACTGTTTCGGTCTTCCATCAGGGTTTCCCCTGACTTCAACCTGATCAAGTATAGTTCACCATCTTTCGGGTCACAGCATATATGCTCAAGGTACGTTCCAGTTAGAGGCATAAATAATATAAATATCATTATACATAACTATATAGAACGCCCCGGGATTGTGTTAATTAGCTATAAATAGTTAAAAAACTAATCCCATTATTAGTCAAGTTAATTACGCTATTAGGTTTATATCCCAATAACTTGCACATATGTTAGACTCCTTGGTCCGTGTTTCAAGACGGGTCCCGAAGGTATCCTGAATCTTTCGCATTGTTAATCCTACAAGTGCATATAATAAACACAAAAATCAATGATAATTATGCCATTATATAATTCCGAAAAATTAACGCACTGTATTCATATAAATCTATCAGCACTTTATCAAATTAATAACATTTATTCTGTGTTAAAATGCAAGCAAATTAATTTGAATAAACTATAAGTTATATTTTATGATAAATTTGGTATGCTAATAGATTACAATGTCCTTATATGGAAAAAATGCACACTATTATCATAATATTGTTTAAATATTACAATTCTAATGATGAATTTTCCATAACGGATATTCAGGTTCATCGGGCTTAACCTCTAAGCAGTTTCACGTACTGTTTAACTCTCTATTCAGAGTTCTTTTCAACTTTCCCTCACGGTACTTGTTTACTATCGGTCTCATGGTTATATTTAGTTTTAGATGGAGTTTACCACCCACTTAGTGCTGCACTATCAAGCAACACGACTCTTTGGAAACATCATCTAGTAATCATTAACGTTATACGGGCCTGGCACCCTCTATGGGTAAATGGCCTCATTTAAGAAGGACTTAAATCGTTAATTTCTCATACTAGAATATTGACGCTCCATACACTGCATCTCACATTTGCCATATAGACAAAGTGACTTAGTGCTGAACTGATTTCTTTTCGCTCGCCGCTACTAAGAAAATCCTTGTTAGTTTCTTTTCCTCCCCTAATTAATATGCTTAAATTCAGGGGGTAGTCCCATATGAGTTGAGGTTGTGTATAACTTTTATATGCAATTAATTCTTTATATATAATGATAAAACATTTTATTAAATTCGTTATATTAATAATATCTGTATATAAATGGCATTTGTTTGATTTAACGAATCAACGAAGAACAATAATATTGTCAACGGTTTTCTATTTTCTAATCATTAATAAGAGACAATTCTAGATAAATTTTTATGCTAGACATTTCTCAGTATCATTTGATTGAAAAAGAAAATATTTCTCTTCGTTTTTCACATTCAAATTATTTACTAATGTGAGATAATGTTTTTCATATATTTTTTAATATTATGAATAAAATAATTAAATTATTATTATCCAATAATATACCATATGCTTATAAAATTTCATTATAAAATTTGTATAAGCAACTTAATTAGCATAGTCTTACAACCCTCAACCATATGTAGTCCAAGCAGCACTATAAAATTAATTAAAGTACATAACAGCATGGACTGCGATATGCGTTCAAAATGTCGATGTTCATGTGTCCTGCAGTTCACACGATGACGCACAGTTTGCTGCGTTCTTCATCGACCCATGAGCCGAGTGATCCACCGCTTAGAGTTTTATAAATTGGTTTCTTAATTTTGTCAAATATGTTTTTATTGAAAGAAATTAAAAATACACCATTTTACTGGCATATATCAATTCCTTCAATAAATTTATTTTTATACCTAAAACGAATGCTGCGAAATGTCTTAGTTTTATATAACCAATATATATCAAAGTATTTCTTTTTAAATTGCATTTATTGTAAATAAATATATATATATATATATTAATACTTTTTTAGCGATATAAATTGAAATTTATATAAAACATTAACCTGTATAAAACCAGGTACAACATTGTACATTTTAGGTTGTTGCATTATCCAATGTATGCGCATAACTGAGATGAACAATACATATCGCAACGCGTGTATATTATGGTCCATATACACACAGTATTTTAATTGTGTTTATATACAATAATAATTTAATATTATTATTTTAATAATTCGATTTGCTTGTTCGAATTTTTATTTGTTTGTTTTGGCTGCTTATTATTTCTCTCATATGTTTTAAATACAATATATAATTTTAATATTTGCATTATTTCGATTTGCTTGTTCGAAATTTTATTTGATCTATATTAGATCTCATATACATTTTGGCAATTCATATTTTATTTGTATTATTATAATGTATTTATTATAATATAAACAAATATTTTATTAACGGTAAGGATATACAATAATAATTTAATATTATTATTTTAATAATTCGATTTGCTTGTTCGAATTTTTATTTGTTTGCTTTGGCTGCTTATTAATTTCTCTCATATGTATTAAATACAATATATAATTTTAATATTTGCATTATTTCGATTTGCTTGTTCGAAATTTCATTTGATCTATAATAGATCTCATATACATTTTGGCAATTCATATTTTATTTGTAATACTATAATGTATTTATTATAATATAAACAAATATTTTATTAACGGTAAGGATATTAAAACATTAATGATCCTTCCGCAGGTTCACCTACGGAAACCTTGTTACGACTTTTACTTCCTCTAAATAATCAAGTTCGGTCAACTTTTGCGAAACAACCGTAACACGCAAGGCGTCACAGTGATCACGTCCGGAGACCTCACTAAATAATTCAATCGGTAGTAGCGACGGGCGGTGTGTACAAAGGGCAGGGACGTAATCAATGCGAGTTAATGACTCACACTTACTGGGAATTCCAAGTTCATGTGAACAGTTTCAGTTCACAATCCCAAGCATGAAAGTGGTTCAGCGGTTTACCCGGACCTCTCGGTCTAGGAAATACACGTTGATACTTTCATTGTAGCGCGCGTGCAGCCCAGGACATCTAAGGGCATCACAGACCTGTTATTGCTCAATCTCATTATTGCTAGACGCAATTTGTCCATTTAAGAAGCTAGTGTCCTTATAATGGGACAAACCAACAGGTACGGCTCCACTTATATAAACACATTCAAACACAATAAACATTTTACTGCCACCATGAATGAAGGCTATATAAGCTTCAACACCATAATCCTGAAGATATCTATTTAATATATTTGAGTCTCGTTCGTTATCGGAATTAACCAGACAAATCACTCCACGAACTAAGAACGGCCATGCACCACCACCCATAGATTCGAGAAAGAGCTATCAATCTGTCTTACACACTTATGTTCGGACCTGGTAAGTTTTCCCGTGTTGAGTCAAATTAAGCCGCAGGCTCCACTCCTGGTGGTGCCCTTCCGTCAATTCCTTTAAGTTTCAGCTTTGCAACCATACTTCCCCCGGAGCCCAAAAGCTTTGGTTTCCCGGGAAGCGACTGAGAGAGCCATAAAAGTAGCTACACCCAATTGCTAGCTGGCATCGTTTATGGTTAGAACTAGGGCGGTATCTGATCGCCTTCGAACCTCTAACTTTCGTTCTTGATTAATGAAAACATCTTTGGCAAATGCTTTCGCTTAAGTTAGTCTTACGACGGTCCAAGAATTTCACCTCTCGCGTCGTAATACTAATGCCCCCAAACTGCTTCTATTAATCATTACCTCTTGATCTGAAAACCAATGAAAGCAGAACAGAGGTCTTATTTCATTATCCCATGCACAGAATATTCAGGCATTTGAAGCCTGCTTTAAGCACTCTAATTTGTTCAAAGTAATTGTACCGGCCCACAATAACACTCGTTTAAGAGCACTAATGCAGGTTTTTAAATAGGAGGAACATATGAAAAAATACAAGTATCTAAGCACATGTAAGAACTCCACCGGTAATACGCTTACATACATAAAGGTATAGTACTAACCACAATTGTAAGTTGTACTACCCGTATGAAGCACAAGTTCAACTACGAACGTTTTAACCGCAACAACTTTAATATACGCTATTGGAGCTGGAATTACCGCGGCTGCTGGCACCAGACTTGCCCTCCAATTGGTCCTTGTTAAAGGATTTAAAGTGTACTCATTCCAATTACAGGGCCTCGGATATGAGTCCTGTATTGTTATTTTTCGTCACTACCTCCCCGAGCTGGGAGTGGGTAATTTACGCGCCTGCTGCCTTCCTTAGATGTGGTAGCCGTTTCTCAGGCTCCCTCTCCGGAATCGAACCCTGATTCCCCGTTACCCGTTGCAACCATGGTAGTCCTAGATACTACCATCAAAAGTTGATAGGGCAGACATTTGAAAGATCTGTCGTCGGTACAAGACCATACGATCTGCATGTTATCTAGAGTTCAACCAATATAACGATCTTGCGATCGCTTGGTTTTAGCCTAATAAAAGCACATGTTCCATAAGGTTCATGTTTTAATTGCATGTATTAGCTCTAGAATTACCACAGTTATCCAAGTAACTGTTAACGATCTAAGGAACCATAACTGATATAATGAGCCTTTTGCGGTTTCACTTTTAATTCGTGTGTACTTAGACATGCATGGCTTAATCTTTGAGACAAGCATATAACTACTGGCAGGATCAACCAGAATAATGTTTTTATTCATATTTCATTCATATTTTTTGAATAGAAATTAGCAATATATATGTTGTTATAGATTTTATTTCTATCGAATACGGCCATTTTTATATAGCATTCGTATACGTTTGTTTTCCAATTTATACTTGTTTCGCCACTAATAATAACAAGTTTTTATTGATGTCAAAAAGAATCATATTCTTTATAAACACAATATTTATTTTTCATATATTTTCTTTATATATGCACATTTCATTCTAAAATATCATTTTTGTTCGACATACATAATATATTGTATCCACACATGTACAATTTTTGTTTAACCAATATAAGATATTGAGTTAATCATTTGTATTTTGACGATAAATTTAAAATTTATCTATATATATCCATATAAGTCTCTGGTAATATATAAAATAGAACCGAGTGTATATATATAATTATTACTACTATATTTATTTCTTAAATAATATATACTTATATATTATTTATATATAAGTTAACAACCAACTCCCAACTTGGGCTGAGCAGGCCAATTCATATTCCCTTTATTAATATTAATCACTATTATTATATTATTATTACACTTCTTATACCACTCGTGTATGGTTCGCCTCAATTTGAGGTCCACCCTAATGAGCCCAAGTGCTGAGCCAACATATTGTGCCAACATATGGGCCGTGGCTTTGTCCCATTGGCTGACAGCGAACGTATGACTTCTGCAAAATGTGCATGGTCAGCGGTCTGCCACGGGCATCCGGTCATGCATGAGCCTTTGTTAATTCTTAAGTTCAGTTCATATAGGATATTCAATAAATAAAGAGCACCAGCTCCTATTAATGAAACTCCGGCACTTAGCCGTTAAATCTTTAATTAAAATATACTGACTGAGTCTCTAGGCCAGCAGGTAAAGAAGGGCAGTCACCCTTCCAACGTAAACTTCCTAATCTTCAGTGGATAGGAGTAGCCAGCCGGCTCCTCAAGAATCACCAACACCAAGTACGCGTGATCCCCCCTGGATCCAACACCCGTCCCATAAGAATTGGGACTGATATTAGTGACTGCTGCGTGGGACCTGCCCGCCAGCCGATCTGTATTATATAACAATTAGTGACTACTGCGTGGGACCTGCCCGCCAGCTAACCCCCATTAAATCAATAATTGACGCCCAACTACTCTTCGAATCTCACCCTGAGGAAAACAAAATGTAAGTGACTGTGCGACGAAGATAGGTCACCCAGGTCAATACGAAATATTGTGACAGATAAGTGCCTACACAAATTCTCCATATTTACTTACAAACTTGTGCCAGAGCTAGCAATTTAAATTTAAAAATTTAAATTTAAAAATACACAAAGCAGTTATATGAAATATATATTTGTTTGCAATTTTAAGTGGTTATTACGCGTGGAAAATTTTCCCCTCCCCTATTCCCTTGATTATTCTATGATTATACTCGATTTGCATGCGTTTATTTTAAAAAAAAAAAAAAACAGAAATTTTGTGTCCAGTGTACCTGTGTGATTACTAAGCCTGTTGTTTCGACCCAGCCATTTTCCAACCGGAATTTTTCTTGAGATATATAAATTCAGCGGGTTTTTTATTATAGTTTCTCTTCAAATTCGTTGTGCTTCACCCACCGCGCAGTTACTCCCCTAAATAATTGTCCATCGTCGCCTTTATTACTGCCGATTAACTCACTCAGCCCCATTTGCGGCCGATGAGTTGGGAATATAGGGAAGTTAAACAAGAAGTAGAGAGCGACGACAGTGAAGAAATCGGATTTTGCCCCACAACGACACAACCAGACTCAGAAATGAACCCAGAAATGATACAGGCCCTCATTACAAATGCTGTCAACGCCGCGCTAACCGCACAGGAGCAGCGCTGGCGGGCAGAAATTGAATCAGTTAGAAATCAGGTCAGCTCGTTAACTGTGCAGGCACCCCAAGTAGAAGTTTATGAAAGGGTAACACCGGACCCCGCCATAAAGTGCGATGTCAAATTAGATATTGTAAAATCGCTCCCAACCTTTAGTGGCAGCCACGATGAATACGTGTCGTGGAGGCAGGCCGCATCAGATGCGTATGAGGTATTCAAGAGATACAAAGGCAGCGAGGCCCACTATGAAGCAGTGGTTATTATCAAAAACAAAATTTGTGGTAATGCGCGATCGCTCCTCACGTCCCATAATACAGTGCTAAATTTCGATGCAATTCTGGCTAGGCTGGATTGCACATACGCGGACAAAACGTCCCTACGCGTACTGCGTCAAAATCTAGAGATGGTTCAACAGCGCGATGCCGATCTCATGGCATATTATGACGAGGTCGAGAGGAAACTCACGCTCGTCGCGAACAAAATAGTTATGTCGCACACTGCAGACACGGCAACCATCCTGAATAAAGAAGTTAGGGGCGACGCCTTACACGCATTTATTGCTGGACTGAAAAGACCCCTTAGAGCACTGGTGCTGCCAGCACAGCCAAAAGACCTTCCGTCTGCGCTTGCGCTAGCGCGGGAGGCCGAAAATAGCATTGAAAGAAGTGCATTCGCGGCTTCCTACGCAAAAGCAATAGAAGACAAGTCCCTTGTCCACGATGGAAACAGGCGTAACAATAAATTTCAGGGAAAGCAATGGAAAGGAGAGGATAAAAATCCACACTTCGTTCCGAAGCAAAGCCAAAGCAAGCCCCAGGAGGACAGCCCCTGGCAGAAGCGCGGGGACCCCGAAGTTACAGACCATAACAAAGTACAGCCTATGGAGGTCGACCCTTCCACATCAAAGTTTAGGCAGGAGACTAATTGGGGAAAGCCTCAGAATAATAACAATCACAAAAGACAGAATTCATCTCAGCGTTATTCGGGGCAAAGACGCCAGCGCGTCAATAACATAACCCAGTCCCATGAGCAGGAGGAGGCAGATTACGCCGCCGCAGCTGAAGCGGAAGTCGCCAGCATTGAAGAAGGTAATGACTCCGACGAACTTAAGGACCTGCTACATTTTTTAGGGAGCGCTCCCGACTGCCGTTCATCGAACGACAGTTGGCTGATAGAACATTAAAAATACTTATCGACACGGGGGCGGCAAAAAATTACGTTAAGCCCGTAAAGGAGCTAAAAAACGTAATGCCGGTCGAGAACCCCTTTACTGTGAGCTCTATTCACGGCTCCAGTAGCGTCAAGCAAAAATGCATGATGCGCATTTTTGGGCTAAACGCCCCATTTTTTTTGTTAAATACGCTAAGCACGTTCGATGCCATAATTGGCTTTGACTCGCTAACGCGAGCAGGGGTCGCATTGGACTTAGGCAATGGCGTAATAAAATTCGCAAACTCCACGGAAAAACTAAAATTCTTTGACTGCGATAACGTGAATTTTACAAAAATCGACGACATCGTGGTACCAAATTCGGCGAAAGCCGAGTTCAAAAAAGTTATTCTGAAAAGAATAAAGGTGTTTTCGACCTCTAACGAGGCCCTAACATTCAACACCTCGGTCATCGCCACTATCCGAACTAAGAGTGACGAACCCGTCTACTCCAGGTTATACCCCTACCCCATGGGGGCAGCAGACTTTGTAAACAGCGAAATCAAGGAACTGCTGAGCAATGGCATAATCAGGCCTTCCAGATCCCCGTACAACAGCCCTACTTGGGTAGTTGACAAAAAAGGGACCGACGAGAATGGCATCAGGAAGAAACGTTTGGTAATCGACTTTAGGAAACTAAACGAGCAAACAATTGCCGATCGCTACCCTATGCCAAGCATTCCCATGATTCTAGCGAATTTAGGGAAAGCCAAATACTTTACTACCCTAGACTTGAAGTCAGGGTATCATCAGATATACTTGGCCGAGAAAGACCGGGAAAAAACCTCGTTCTCAGTTAACGGAGGAAAATACGAATTTTGTCGACTACCTTTCGGATTAAAAAACGCAGGTAGCATATTCCAAAGAGCCATCGATGATGTACTGCGGGAAGAAATAGGCAAGATATGTTACGTGTACGTCGATGACGTTATTGTTTTTTCCGAAAACGAAACCGAACATGTTAAGCACATCGATATAGTGCTTAAGCGACTGCTCGACGCCAACATGAAGGTGGCTCGAGAAAAGACTAAATTCTTTAAAGAAAGCGTAGAATTTTTAGGCTTCATAGTTACTAGAGGGGGAACAAAAACAGATCCCGAAAAAGTCAGGGCAATACAAGAATTCCCAGAACCTAAAACCCTCTTTAGCCTCAGGTCCTTCCTCGGCCTGGCGAGTTATTACAGAAGCTTTGTCAAAAATTTTGCCTCCATTGCCAGGCCCCTTACTCATATTCTCAAAGGGCAAAACGGAGCAGTCAGTAAAAACATGTCGAAAAAAGTTCCTATTACGTTTGATGAAGCCCAGCGCAATGCGTTTGACCACCTGCGCAATATCCTGGCATCAGAAGATGTCATTCTAACGTACCCCGACTTTAAATTACCATTCGACCTAACCACCGACGCTTCAGCCAGTGGAATAGGCGCGGTATTGTCCCAGAACAAGAGGCCCATTACAATGATATCGCGCACGCTTAAGGATTGCGAGCTAAATTACGCTACCAACGAAAGAGAATTGTTAGCGATAGTTTGGGCCATAGGCAAACTACAGAACTACCTTTACGGCACTCAGGAGGTTAGGATCTTCACAGACCACCAGCCGCTGACTTACGCGGTATCTGACAGAAACACCAACGCTAAAATCAAGCGATGGAAGGCCTTTATAGACGAAAACAACGGGAAGGTGTTTTACACGCCAGGGAAGCAAAACCTTGTAGCCGATGCGCTGTCTCGGCAACACTTGAACAACCTAG
This sequence comes from Drosophila biarmipes, assembly GCF_025231255.1. Taxonomy (NCBI): domain Eukaryota; kingdom Metazoa; phylum Arthropoda; class Insecta; order Diptera; family Drosophilidae; genus Drosophila; species Drosophila biarmipes. Next base: position 163,646 of record NW_026114534.1, read on the forward strand.
AGGCTGAGCCTCAGTCCGACGCTGCCACGGTGCATAGCGAGCTTTCGCTCTCATACACCATCGAGACTACGGATAAACCCCTAAACTGCTTCAGAAACCAAATTATTTTGGAAGAGGCAAACCAACCACTTCGGCGAGACTTCATTGTTTTTGGCAATAGAACTCGCCACGTCATTTACTTTAATAACAAAAACCTACTTGTCCAATCTGTTAAAGAAATTATCAACGCCAACGTCGTAAACGCGATCCACTGCGACTTTCCGACACTAGCTTGTGTTCAACATGCCTTGAGGCAGGAGTTCCCTGCAACGAAATTTTGGCATTGTAAAAACTTTGTCACTGACATTACAAATACCAATGAAAAGCTGGAAATTGTTAATGCCGAACACAACCGCGCCCACAGGGCTGCGCAGGAAAACGCCAAGCAAATTCTTCGCGACTACTATTTTCCCAACATGTCAAAGCTGGCCAGCGAAGTCGTCGCAAATTGCAAGGTCTGCAATAAAGCCAAATACGATCGCCACCCCAAACGACAGGAGTTAGGAAGCACCCCAATTCCTTCATATGTAGGGGAGATGTTACATATTGACGTTTTTTCTACCGACAAAAAGATCTTCCTAACTTGCATCGATAAGTTCTCTAAGTTCGCCATCGTACAGCCCTTATCTTCTAGGGCAATAGTTGATGTACGGGCCCCTATACTCCAATTGGTAAATTTCTACCACAAAACTAAAACCATCTATTGTGACAATGAGGCTTCCTTCAATTCTGAAACGATTACGTCTTTGCTGAAAAATCAATACAGCATCGATGTCATTAATGCGCCACCGCTTCACAGTAGCTCCAATGGCCAAGTGGAAAGATTCCACAGTACCTTGGCAGAAATAGCCAGGTGCCTCAAAATCGATAAAAAAATTGACGACACTGTGGAATTAATTTTGCGGGCTACAGTAGAATATAATAGATCGTTGCACTCAGTCACGGATTGTAGGCCAGCAGAAGTTATCCATGCCAGCAGCGACGAGGCTAATTCGGCTATTAGAGCCAAGATCGACAAGGCGCAACAAACCAACCTCGATAGAATTAACACTTCAAGACAAAACAGAGTCTTTGAAGTTGGGGAAAAGGTCCTCGTGCGCAATAATAAAAGACTCGGAAATAAGCTGACGCCGCTCTACTCGGAAGAGCGCATAGAAGCAGACCTAAAAACGTCTGTTCTCATTAAAGGGAGGGTGGTCCATAAGGACAATATAAAATAAACATCTCCGCCATCCATACTCGCCCTTATGTTATTCAGAACTCAACATTACTACCATCTCCACAGGCTTGCCGTTATACTCGTCTTACTGCTGTCCATAGCGAATGCGAGAATTACCGACTTCTCTCACGCGAAGTATATTCCGGTACTGGACGGGAATGTCCTGGTGTGGGAACAATATGGCCTAGTTAGGCACTCGACAAATTTGTCTGAGTTCTCCAGCATAATTGACTCTACGGTCAGAATGCTGGAGCTGTTCCCACAGTCGCATATGAGGAAGTTATTGGAAGTGGACGTCGATCATGCCCAGAACATTCTGGATGAATTAACCGTGCACCATAGAATGGCCAGGAGCCTAGATTTCCTGGGCACTGCACTTAAGGTCGTGGCAGGCACGCCCGACGCGGAGGACCTCTATAGAATTAAGACTAACGAAGCAGCGCTGATCGAAGCAAACAATAGGCAGGTTGTAATCAATACAGAAACACAGAAACACATTAACCAACTTACAGATACAGTAAATAAAATCCTCAAGGAAAAAAGGGACGGGTTAGTTGACTCCGGCCACCTTTTCGAAACACTTCTAGCCAGGAATAGAATCCTCATTTCAGAATTACAAAATTGCATGCTCACAATCACACTTGCCAAGAACAACATTATAAATCCGGTTATATTTAATCACAATGACCTTAAATCTATCTTTGACGAACAGCTCACAGAGGTCCCCATAGTCAGTCTTATGGCTGTATCTAAGATTAAAATTTTTCAATCTAATGTCTTTATCCATGTCTTAGTTCAGTATCCTAAAGTTAAGCGTATTTGTAAAAAAGTCCTGCTCTTCCCGGTCGCGCACTACCATACTATTCTACAAATAGAAGATAACAGCGTGGCGGAATGCGACGACGAAGTCCTAGCAGTTTCCGACTGCGCCTCCACCAACTTGGCCACATTTTGTAAAAAGGCGCCGCACGACACCTGCGCCAGGCAATTACATGCAGGCGGGGCGGCTACATGCCGGACGCGGCCCAGTAATCTGGAACCACTTACAATCGTGGACGACGGAATAATGATCGTCAATGAAAAACTCACGAGGATCACCATCGATGACGGTCCCCCAACAACCATAATAGGGACCCACCTTATTACTTTCGAAAGGAAGGCGGTGGTTAATGACTCCGTGTTTTTGAACCTCGGCTTCTCTGTGAAAAAGAGCCCAGGGATCGCGGCCTCCCCATTAATCAACATAACGGGACATGATCACATATTGAGTTTGCCATTACTGCAACGGATGAACGAGCACAACCTGCGTCTGATGCAGGAACTCAGAGATGACGTGTCGGCGGGAGGTGCACCTAAGATGTGGTTCGCCGCGGGAGTTGCCGTCAGCTTTACATTATGCGGCCTGGTCCTGCTCCAACATCACTGCAGGCGCAAACGAGAGGCATCCCGATTACGAAAGTCCATCGACGAATTGGCTGTCACCGAGGACGGCGTCTAATTTAAAGGGGGGAGTAGTTAACAACCAACTCCCAACTTGGGCTGAGCAGGCCAATTCATATTCCCTTTATTAATATTAATCACTATTATTATATTATTATTACACTTCTTATACCACTCGTGTATGGTTCGCCTCAATTTGAGGTCCACCCTAATGAGCCCAAGTGCTGAGCCAACATATTGTGCCAACATATGGGCCGTGGCTTTGTCCCATTGGCTGACAGCGAACGTATGACTTCTGCAAAATGTGCATGGTCAGCGGTCTGCCACGGGCATCCGGTCATGCATGAGCCTTTGTTAATTCTTAAGTTCAGTTCATATAGGATATTCAATAAATAAAGAGCACCAGCTCCTATTAATGAAACTCCGGCACTTAGCCGTTAAATCTTTAATTAAAATATACTGACTGAGTCTCTAGGCCAGCAGGTAAAGAAGGGCAGTCACCCTTCCAACGTAAACTTCCTAATCTTCAGTGGATAGGAGTAGCCAGCCGGCTCCTCAAGAATCACCAACACCAAGTACGCGTGATCCCCCCTGGATCCAACACCCGTCCCATAAGAATTGGGACTGATATTAGTGACTGCTGCGTGGGACCTGCCCGCCAGCCGATCTGTATTATATAACAATTAGTGACTACTGCGTGGGACCTGCCCGCCAGCTAACCCCCATTAAATCTATAATTTATATACTCTTTATTATATATTATATAATTTCTTAAATAACTCTCTTAATAGCTATTTTTTATTATCAACAATATAAGTTGATATTAATATTGAAAATGTATTCATAATTACATTTTTATATTTCTTTGGTAGACTTTTATGTACTATTATTATTTAATAATACACATATAATATAAATCATGTTAGCCTACCTCCTAAAATTAACGATAAAATTCGGAAACAATTTGTTATTCTATGTACAATAGAAACTTGGCCTTTGTTTCAACGTTATTATCTTTGGGCTTAAAATATTAACCGCGGAGCCAAGTCTCGTATTCAAATAAATGAATAAAGAAACAAATTTGACGGATAATATCTTCTCTACTGACATATGTCAATAGCAGACGGCCGGCCCATTGACCATCCTATAGTAGTTTTTGGACACGCTGTCTCCCATTCGGGTATATTCAATTTACTTTGCCACTCACCCATATAGTGTTCTCTTATATAATAAGACAACGCACTTTTATATTCATTATATGGATATATTGCCTTCCTCATATTTGCCACACCACCTATAGTAGTTTTTGGACACGCTGTCTCCCATTCGGGTATATTCAATTTACTTTGCCACTCACCCATATAGTGTTCTCTTATATAATAAGAAAACGCACTTTTATTTTCATTATATGGATATATTGCCTTCCTCATATTTGCCACACCACCTATAGTAGTTTTTGGACACGCTGTCTCCCATTCGGGTATATTCAATTTACTTTGCCACTCACCCATATAGTGTTCTCTTATATAATAAGAAAACGCACTTTTATTTTCATTATATGGATATATTGCCTTCCTCATATTTGCCACACCACCTATAGTAGTTTTTGGACACGCTGTCTCCCATTCGGGTATATTCAATTCTCTTTGCCACTCACCCTTATAGTATTCTCTTATTTAATAAGAATACTAAAATACTTCTCATATTATAGATGTAATCTATTAACTTCTCAATATCCATACGGTTTATGTATGGTATTGACAAAATCCTATGCATTTGCATAAGATTTATTTTGCCACAATTTATAGTACTAGTGCCGCCCTCACTAGGTATAAATATCTCATTTCGCTAGTAGTGTATGGGCAAATTCTACTAGCTATTCTCATAAATATGTCACTTATATGCCATATCTATACAATTCATGCACTTTTATATGTATATTTGCTATATTATACATTATTATGCCTTATAGGTATTATACCTATAAGCCACATCCATACGATTGCTTAATATAAATATATGTATAATTTTTTATACATATTTTTTTTTATTTATGTATGGTTTTTTATTCATATCCATATACTGTATTCACTTTTATATGGATATGATTGGCGTTTTATATAGTATTGACAAAATCATAAGTTTGACCAATACGAGGAGAGGTCCGCCAACGACCACCTCCCTATAGGTGTTTTTGGACACGCTGTCTCCCATTCGACTGCTTACTATACTAGGGGCTACCCGCTCCGTATGATATTCTCTCATATAACAAGAGAATGCAAGAAATATTCGTATTTTATGAATATAATCCATTTATTTTTCAATATCCATACGTTTTACTTAGTTTTTTGTACGGTATTGACAAAATCCTATGCATTTGCATAAGATTTATTTTGCCACAATTTATAGTACTAGTGCCGCCCTCACTAGGTATAAATATCTCATTTCGCTAGTAGTGTATGGGCAAATTCTACTAGCTATTCTCATAAATATGTCACTTATATGCCATATCTATACAATTCATGCACTTTTATATGTATATTTGCTATATTATACATTATTATGCCTTATAGGTATTATACCTATAAGCCACATCCATACGATTGCTTAATATAAATATATGTATAATTTTTTATACATATTTTTTTTTATTTATGTATGGTTTTTTATTCATATCCATATACTGTATTCACTTTTATATGGATATGATTGGCGTTTTATATAGTATTGACAAAATCATAAGTTTGACCAATACGAGGAGAGGTCCGCCAACGACCACCTCCCTATAGGTGTTTTTGGACACGCTGTCTCCCATTCGACTGCTTACTATACTAGGGGCTACCCGCTCCGTATGATATTCTCTCATATAACAAGAGAATGCAAGAAATATTCGTATTTTATGAATATAATCCATTTATTTTTCAATATCCATACGTTTTACTTAGTTTTTTGTACGGTATTGACAAAATCCTATGCATTTGCATAAGATTTATTTTGCCACAATTTATAGTACTAGTGCCGCCCTCACTAGGTATAAATATCTCATTTCGCTAGTAGTGTATGGGCAAATTCTACTAGCTATTCTCATAAATATGTCACTTATATGCCATATCTATACAATTCATGCACTTTTATATGTATATTTGCTATATTATACATTATTATGCCTTATAGGTATTATACCTATAAGCCACATCCATACGATTGCTTAATATAAATATATGTATAATTTTTTATACATATTTTTTTTTATTTATGTATGGTTTTTTATTCATATCCATATACTGTATTCACTTTTATATGGATATGATTGGCGTTTTATATAGTATTGACAAAATCATAAGTTTGACCAATACGAGGAGAGGTCCGCCAACGACCACCTCCCTATAGGTGTTTTTGGACACGCTGTCTCCCATTCGACTGCTTACTATACTAGGGGCTACCCGCTCCGTATGATATTCTCTCATATAACAAGAGAATGCAAGAAATATTCGTATTTTATGAATATAATCCATTTATTTTTCAATATCCATACGTTTTACTTAGTTTTTTGTACGGTATTGACAAAATCCTATGCATTTGCATAAGATTTATTTTGCCACAATTTATAGTACTAGTGCCGCCCTCACTAGGTATAAATATCTCATTTCGCTAGTAGTGTATGGGCAAATTCTACTAGCTATTCTCATAAATGCCTTCTTTATGCCATATCTATACAATTTATGCACTTTTATATGTATATTTGCTAATATTATACATTATTATGCCTTATAGGTATTATACCTATAAGCCATATACATACGATTTCATTTTTTTATTTATATATGGTTTTGTATTTATAACCATATACCGTATTTACTTTTATAAGGATATGATTGGCGTTTTATATAGTATTGACAAAATTATAAGTTTGACAAACACTTTTTTAAGTCTTTTAGTTAAAATTGTCATTTTTAATTGACTATCTAAACACTAGATATATTTGCACATGGAGCAAAGAGTATAAAAATTGGTCGCGTCACTAATAATATCGCGATACATTTTTACTACCATCAAAATACCACATACGTTTATATGTCCTCTTTATTTAATTTGGTTTCTAAACCTCAGGAATAGTTTTAATTATATGTGCGCTCTAAGTTGAATGAATTTCTTGAATCTCTTTACTTGAATTTCTAAGACTTAAAAATATTTATAAATAGATGTCCTATTGCATAATATTTTTTTATCGCTTCACTTATAAAATAACGATCCTGCCTTTCTACCTTTGAATAAACATTCATATAAACATGGAGAAAAAAACGTTCGCGTCACTAACAGTATGTGACGATAAAATTTTGCTAACATTAAAAGGAACATATTTTTATATGTCAACTCTTAGTTGAATTGGTCTATTGCTTAAGATTCTAGACCTTAGGAATATTTTTATATTATATGTTTGCCAATCTTCGCGTCACTAAAAAGATGACGATTCATATTGTTATTATTAGATGGTCGAGTTGTACTTATATTGATATGTTAATCAAATTGGTCTCTTACTTGAAAATCTAGACCTTAGGAATATTTTTATATTATATGTTTGCCAATCTTCGCGTCACTAATAAGATGACGATTCATATTGTTATTATTAGATGGTCGAGTTGTACTTATATTGATATGTTAATCAAATTGGTCTCTTACTTGAAAATCTAGACCTTAGGAATATTTTTATATTATATGTTTGCCAATCTTCGCGTCACTAATAAGATGACGATTCATATTGTTATTATTAGATGGTCGAGTTGTACTTATATTGATATGTTAATCAAATTGGTCTCTTACTTGAAAATCTAGACCTTAGGAATATTTTTATATTATATGTTTGCCAATCTTCGCGTCACTAATAAGATGACGATTCATATTGTTATTATTAGATGGTCGAGTTGTACTTATATTGATATGTTAATCAAATTGGTCTCTTACTTGAAAATCTAGACCTTAGGAATATTTTTATATTATATGTTTGCCAATCTTCGCGTCACTAATAAGATGACGATTCATATTATTATTAGATGGTCGAGTTGTACTTATATTGATATGTTAATCAAATTGGTCTCTTACTTGAAAATCTAGACCTTAGGAATATTTTTATATTATATGTTTGCCAATCTTCGCGTCACTAATAAGATGACGATTCATATTGTTATTATTAGATGGTCGAGTTGTACTTATATTGATATGTTAATCAAATTGGTCTCTTACTTGAAAATCTAGACCTTAGGAATGTAATATATAAAGGATTAAAAATTCGCCACAAAGCCAAGCAAACAATCAATGCATACAAATAGATTGTTGGTTGAACTTTATATAAGAAGTTCAACACAACAAATAAATTATGCAATTTTATTATCGAATCATCAAGCAAAGGATAAGCTTCAGTGGATCGCAGTATGGCAGCTGCTCAACCACTTACAACACCTTGCCTGTTACAAAAGTCGTTTACAATTGATTCTAGGCTTTGTCATTGTATTAAATAATGCTTTTATATGTAACTAGCGCGGCATCAGGTGATCAAAGATCCTCCCAATTTACTATGTTACAAATTACATTGGCATCACATCCATTGTCGTTTAAAAAGTAAATTATAAACTTTAAATGGTTTAGAAGCCATACAATGCAAATTGCCCCTTATTTATCATTGCAGTCCAGCACGGATACGACCTTAGAGGCGTTCAGGCATAATCCAACGGACGTAGCGTCATACCACTGTTCGCTCGAACAAGTATTGTGCCATTGGTCCGTACCTGCGGTTCCTCTCGTACTACGCAGGAATGCTGTCGCAACAACGTTTTGTCATTAGTAGGGTAAAACTAACCTGTCTCACGACGGTCTAAACCCAGCTCACGTTCCCTTGCATGGGTGAACAATCCAACGCTTGGTGAATTTTGCTTCACAATGATAGGAAGAGCCGACATCGAAGGATCAAAAAGCGACGTCGCTATGAACGCTTGGCCGCCACAAGCCAGTTATCCCTATGGTAACTTTTCTGACACCTCTTGTTAAAAACTCTTTAAACCAAAAGGATCGATAGGCCGAGCTTTTGCTGTCCCTGTGTGTACTGAACACCGAGATCAAGTCAGCATTTGCCCTTTTGCTCTATGTGTGGTTTCTGTCCGCACTGAGCTGGCCTTGGGACACCTCCGTTATTATTTGAGAGATGTACCGCCCCAGTCAAACTCCCTACCTGGCAATGTCCTTGAATTGGATCATACCTGAGTAATTGGAGTTATACCAAATTTTCAAATCAAAAATACATAAATGCACCGTTTTATTAAAGAATTTGTTTGCGATTATATAACAAACTCGTGATACTTTGATCAAGAAGCTTGCATCAAAACCCAATACCATAAGATATAATAAATATATCCGTATAATGGCTAGGAAATGATACACGTTCCATTTAATCAAGTAAGTAAGGAAACAATAAGAGTAGTGGTATTTCATTGGCGATACCAAACCGAGGTCTAATATCTCCCACTTATTCTACACCTCTTATGTCTCCTTACACTGCCAGATTAGAGTCAAGCTCAAAAGGGTCTTCTTTCCCCGCTAATTATTCCAAGCCCGTTCCCTTGGCTGTGGTTTCGCTAGATAGTAGATAGGGACAGTAGGAATCTCGTTAATCCATTCATGCGCGTCACTAATTAGATGACGAGGCATTTGGCTACCTTAAGAGAGTCATAGTTACTCCCGCCGTTGACCCGCGCTTACTTGAATTTCTTCACTTTGACATTCAGAGCACTGGGCAGAAATCACATTGTGTCAACACCCGCTAGGGCCATCACAATGCTTTGTTTTAATTAGACAGTCGGATTCCCCAAGTCCGTGCCAGTTCTGAATTGATTGTTAATTGATAATCGTTATAATTAATAAGAACTAATTGGTTTAACCCAATTAGTATTCTTAAAAATTTTAGCAAGAAAGTTCCACAATTGGCTACGTAACTAAACTATCCGGGGAACAAGTAACTAACATAAATGCTAGAAACTCTATTTACCCAGAACGAGCACATAAACCATGTTATTGTTTCCCAATCAAGCCCGACTATCTCAATCTTCAGAGCCAATCCTTATCCCGAAGTTACGGATCTAATTTGCCGACTTCCCTTACCTACATTATTCTATCGACTAGAGACTCTTCACCTTGGAGACCAGCTGCGGATATTGGTACGGCCTGTTGAGAAGTTTGCGTGTCCCCACCATAAATTTTCAAGGTCCGAGGAGAAAATATCGACACAACAGTATATGTCATGCTCTTCTAGCCCATCTACCATATCTCTCTGCGAAAGACTTCCATGGTAGTACGGCTATAAAACAGAAAAGAAAACTCTTCCGATATCTCTCGACGGCTTCTTTATGGTCGTTCCTGTTGCCAGGATGAGCACGAGGCCCATATTTAATAACAAACGGATACTCAACAGGTTACGGAATTGGAACCGTATTCCCTTTCGTTCAAAATTATTCAAGTATATTAATTTAGCTAGATTTTATATAATATATATATTTGTTTGGCATTTGTATTTTACTTGAAAATTTTCGGCTTTCGCCTTGAACTTAGGACCGACTAACTCGTGATCAACCACTGTTCACACGAAACCCTTCTCCACTTCAGTCCTCCAAGGTCTCATTCGATTATTTGCTACTACCACCAAGATCTGTACCAATGGCAGCTCCATGCAGGCTTACGCCAAACACTTCTACGCATACCATTGTACCTTCCTACTCACTAAAGTTTCAAAATTTATATTACAAGTAATATAAATCATCTACTTTAGCGGTAATGTATAGGTATACAACTTAAGCGCCATCCATTTTAAGGGCTAGTTGCTTCGGCAGGTGAGTTGTTACACACTCCTTAGCGGATTTCGACTTCCATGATCACCGTCCTGCTGTTTTAAGCAACCAACGCCTTTCATGGTATCTGCATGAGTTGTTAATTTGGGCACCGTAACATTACGTTTGGTTCATCCCACAGCGCCAGTTCTGCTTACCAAAAGTGGCCCACTGGGCACATTATATCATAACCTTGAACTTCATATCAAGAAAGTTAAGGTTCTTACCCATTTAAAGTTTGAGAATAGGTTAAGATCGTTTCGACCCTAAGGCCTCTAATCATTCGCTTTACCAGATAAGATTATTTTATATAATATTAAAATGCACCAGCTATCCTGAGGGAAACTTCGGAAGGAACCAGCTACTAGATGGTTCGATTGGTCTTTCGCCCCTATACTCAATTCTGACAATCGATTTGCACGTCAGAACTGTTTCGGTCTTCCATCAGGGTTTCCCCTGACTTCAACCTGATCAAGTATAGTTCACCATCTTTCGGGTCACAGCATATATGCTCAAGGTACGTTCCAGTTAGAGGCATAAATAATATAAATATCATTATACATAACTATATAGAACGCCCCGGGATTGTGTTAATTAGCTATAAATAGTTAAAAAACTAATCCCATTATTAGTCAAGTTAATTACGCTATTAGGTTTATATCCCAATAACTTGCACATATGTTAGACTCCTTGGTCCGTGTTTCAAGACGGGTCCCGAAGGTATCCTGAATCTTTCGCATTGTTAATCCTACAAGTGCATATAATAAACACAAAAATCAATGATAATTATGCCATTATATAATTCCGAAAAATTAACGCACTGTATTCATATAAATCTATCAGCACTTTATCAAATTAATAACATTTATTCTGTGTTAAAATGCAAGCAAATTAATTTGAATAAACTATAAGTTATATTTTATGATAAATTTGGTATGCTAATAGATTACAATGTCCTTATATGGAAAAAATGCACACTATTATCATAATATTGTTTAAATATTACAATTCTAATGATGAATTTTCCATAACGGATATTCAGGTTCATCGGGCTTAACCTCTAAGCAGTTTCACGTACTGTTTAACTCTCTATTCAGAGTTCTTTTCAACTTTCCCTCACGGTACTTGTTTACTATCGGTCTCATGGTTATATTTAGTTTTAGATGGAGTTTACCACCCACTTAGTGCTGCACTATCAAGCAACACGACTCTTTGGAAACATCATCTAGTAATCATTAACGTTATACGGGCCTGGCACCCTCTATGGGTAAATGGCCTCATTTAAGAAGGACTTAAATCGTTAATTTCTCATACTAGAATATTGACGCTCCATACACTGCATCTCACATTTGCCATATAGACAAAGTGACTTAGTGCTGAACTGATTTCTTTTCGCTCGCCGCTACTAAGAAAATCCTTGTTAGTTTCTTTTCCTCCCCTAATTAATATGCTTAAATTCAGGGGGTAGTCCCATATGAGTTGAGGTTGTGTATAACTTTTATATGCAATTAATTCTTTATATATAATGATAAAACATTTTATTAAATTCGTTATATTAATAATATCTGTATATAAATGGCATTTGTTTGATTTAACGAATCAACGAAGAATAATAATATTGTCAACGGTTTTCTATTTTCTAATCATTAATAAGAGACAATTCTAGATAAATTTTTATGCTAGACATTTCTCAGTATCATTTGATTGAAAAAGAAAATATTTCTCTTCGTTTTTCACATTCAAATTATTTACTAATGTGAGATAATGTTTTTCATATATTTTTTAATATTATGAATAAAATAATTAAATTATTATTATCCAATAATATACCATATGCTTATAAAATTTCATTATAAAATTTGTATAAGCAACTTAATTAGCATAGTCTTACAACCCTCAACCATATGTAGTCCAAGCAGCACTATAAAATTAATTAAAGTACATAACAGCATGGACTGCGATATGCGTTCAAAATGTCGATGTTCATGTGTCCTGCAGTTCACACGATGACGCACAGTTTGCTGCGTTCTTCATCGACCCATGAGCCGAGTGATCCACCGCTTAGAGTTTTATAAATTGGTTTCTTAATTTTGTCAAATATGTTTTTATTGAAAGAAATTAAAAATACACCATTTTACTGGCATATATCAATTCCTTCAATAAATTTATTTTTATACCTAAAACGAATGCTGCGAAATGTCTTAGTTTTATATAACCAATATATATCAAAGTATTTCTTTTTAAATTGCATTTATTGTAAATAAATATATATATATATATATTAATACTTTTTTAGCGATATAAATTGAAATTTATATAAAACATTAACCTGTATAAAACCAGGTACAACATTGTACATTTTAGGTTGTTGCATTATCCAATGTATGCGCATAACTGAGATGAACAATACATATCGCAACGCGTGTATATTATGGTCCATATACACACAGTATTTTAATTGTGTTTATATACAATAATAATTTAATATTATTATTTTAATAATTCGATTTGCTTGTTCGAATTTTTATTTGTTTGATTTGGCTGCTTATTATTTCTCTCATATGTATTAAATACAATATATAATTTTAATATTTGCATTATTTCGATTTGCTTGTTCGAAATTTCATTTGATCTATATTAGATCATATACATTTTGGCAATTCATATTTTATTTGTATTACTATAATGTATTTATTATAATATAAACAAATATTTTATTAACGGTAAGGATATACAATAATAATTTAATATTATTATTTTAATAATTCGATTTGCTTGTTCGAATTTTTATTTGTTTGCTTTGGCTGCTTATTATTTCTCTCATATGTATTAAATACAATATATAATTTTAATATTTGCATTATTTCGATTTGCTTGTTCGAAATTTTATTTGATCTATATTAGATCTCATTATACATTTTGGCAATTCATATTTTATTTGTATTATTATAATGTATTTATTATAATATAAACAAATATTTTATTAACGGTAAGGATATACAATAATAATTTAATATTATTATTTTAATAATTCGATTTGCTTGTTCGAATTTTTATTTGTTTGCTTTGGCTGCTTATTAATTTCTCTCATATGTATTAAATACAATATATAATTTTAATATTTGCATTATTTCGATTTGCTTGTTCGAAATTTCATTTGATCTATAATAGATCTCATATACATTTTGGCAATTCATATTTTATTTGTAATACTATAATGTATTTATTATAATATAAACAAATATTTTATTAACGGTAAGGATATTAAAACATTAATGATCCTTCCGCAGGTTCACCTACGGAAACCTTGTTACGACTTTTACTTCCTCTAAATAATCAAGTTCGGTCAACTTTTGCGAAACAACCGTAACACGCAAGGCGTCACAGTGATCACGTCCGGAGACCTCACTAAATAATTCAATCGGTAGTAGCGACGGGCGGTGTGTACAAAGGGCAGGGACGTAATCAATGCGAGTTAATGACTCACACTTACTGGGAATTCCAAGTTCATGTGAACAGTTTCAGTTCACAATCCCAAGCATGAAAGTGGTTCAGCGGTTTACCCGGACCTCTCGGTCTAGGAAATACACGTTGATACTTTCATTGTAGCGCGCGCGCAGCCCAGGACATCTAAGGGCATCACAGACCTGTTATTGCTCAATCTCATTATTGCTAGACGCAATTTGTCCATTTAAGAAGCTAGTGTCCTTATAATGGGACAAACCAACAGGTACGGCTCCACTTATATAAACACATTCAAACACAATAAACATTTTACTGCCACCATGAATGAAGGCTATATAAGCTTCAACACCATAATCCTGAAGATATCTATTTAATATATTTGAGTCTCGTTCGTTATCGGAATTAACCAGACAAATCACTCCACGAACTAAGAACGGCCATGCACCACCACCCATAGATTCGAGAAAGAGCTATCAATCTGTCTTACACACTTATGTTCGGACCTGGTAAGTTTTCCCGTGTTGAGTCAAATTAAGCCGCAGGCTCCACTCCTGGTGGTGCCCTTCCGTCAATTCCTTTAAGTTTCAGCTTTGCAACCATACTTCCCCCGGAGCCCAAAAGCTTTGGTTTCCCGGGAAGCGACTGAGAGAGCCATAAAAGTAGCTACACCCAATTGCTAGCTGGCATCGTTTATGGTTAGAACTAGGGCGGTATCTGATCGCCTTCGAACCTCTAACTTTCGTTCTTGATTAATGAAAACATCTTTGGCAAATGCTTTCGCTTAAGTTAGTCTTACGACGGTCCAAGAATTTCACCTCTCGCGTCGTAATACTAATGCCCCCAAACTGCTTCTATTAATCATTACCTCTTGATCTGAAAACCAATGAAAGCAGAACAGAGGTCTTATTTCATTATCCCATGCACAGAATATTCAGGCATTTGAAGCCTGCTTTAAGCACTCTAATTTGTTCAAAGTAATTGTACCGGCCCACAATAACACTCGTTTAAGAGCACTAATGCAGGTTTTTAAATAGGAGGAACATATGAAAAAATACAAGTATCTAAGCACATGTAAGAACTCCACCGGTAATACGCTTACATACATAAAGGTATAGTACTAACCACAATTGTAAGTTGTACTACCCGTATGAAGCACAAGTTCAACTACGAACGTTTTAACCGCAACAACTTTAATATACGCTATTGGAGCTGGAATTACCGCGGCTGCTGGCACCAGACTTGCCCTCCAATTGGTCCTTGTTAAAGGATTTAAAGTGTACTCATTCCAATTACAGGGCCTCGGATATGAGTCCTGTATTGTTATTTTTCGTCACTACCTCCCCGAGCTGGGAGTGGGTAATTTACGCGCCTGCTGCCTTCCTTAGATGTGGTAGCCGTTTCTCAGGCTCCCTCTCCGGAATCGAACCCTGATTCCCCGTTACCCGTTGCAACCATGGTAGTCCTAGATACTACCATCAAAAGTTGATAGGGCAGACATTTGAAAGATCTGTCGTCGGTACAAGACCATACGATCTGCATGTTATCTAGAGTTCAACCAATATAACGATCTTGCGATCGCTTGGTTTTAGCCTAATAAAAGCACATGTCCCATAAGGTTCATGTTTTAATTGCATGTATTAGCTCTAGAATTACCACAGTTATCCAAGTAACTGTTAACGATCTAAGGAACCATAACTGATATAATGAGCCTTTTGCGGTTTCACTTTTAATTCGTGTGTACTTAGACATGCATGGCTTAATCTTTGAGACAAGCATATAACTACTGGCAGGATCAACCAGAATAATGTTTTTATTCATATTTCATTCATATTTTTTGAATAGAAATTAGCAATATATATGTTGTTATAGATTTTATTTCTATCGAATACGGCCATTTTTATATAGCATTCGTATACGTTTGTTTTCCAATTTATACTTGTTTCGCCACTAATAATAACAAGTTTTTATTGATGTCAAAAAGAATCATATTCTTTATAAACACAATATTTATTTTTCATATATTTTCTTTATATATGCACATTTCATTCTAAAATATCATTTTTGTTCGACATACATAATATATTGTATCCACACATGTACAATTTTTGTTTAACCAATATAAGATATTGAGTTAATCATTTGTATTTTGACGATAAATTTAAAATTTATCTATATATATCCATATAAGTCTCTGGTAATATATAAAATAGAACCGAGTGTATATATATAATTATTACTACTATATTTATTTCTTAAATAATATATACTTATATATTATTTATATATATACTCTTTATTATATATTATATAATTTCTTAAATAACTCTCTTAATAGCTATTTTTTATTATCAACAATATAAGTTGATATTAATATTGAAAATGTATTCATAATTACATTTTTATATTTCTTTGGTAGACTTTTATGTACTATTATTATTTAATAATACACATATAATATAAATCATGTTAGCCTACCTCCTAAAATTAACGATAAAATTCGGAAACAATTTGTTATTCTATGTACAATAGAAACTTGGCCTTTGTTTCAACGTTATTATCTTTGGGCTTAAAATATTAACCGCGGAGCCAAGTCTCGTATTCAAATAAATGAATAAAGAAACAAATTTGACGGATAATATCTTCTCTACTGACATATGTCAATAGCAGACGGCCGGCCCATTGACCATCCTATAGTAGTTTTTGGACACGCTGTCTCCCATTCGGGTATATTCAATTTACTTTGCCACTCACCCATATAGTGTTCTCTTATATAATAAGACAACGCACTTTTATATTCATTATATGGATATATTGCCTTCCTCATATTTGCCACACCACCTATAGTAGTTTTTGGACACGCTGTCTCCCATTCGGGTATATTCAATTTACTTTGCCACTCACCCATATAGTGTTCTCTTATATAATAAGAAAACGCACTTTTATTTTCATTATATGGATATATTGCCTTCCTCATATTTGCCACACCACCTATAGTAGTTTTTGGACACGCTGTCTCCCATTCGGGTATATTCAATTTACTTTGCCACTCACCCATATAGTGTTCTCTTATATAATAAGAAAACGCACTTTTATTTTCATTATATGGATATATTGCCTTCCTCATATTTGCCACACCACCTATAGTAGTTTTTGGACACGCTGTCTCCCATTCGGGTATATTCAATTCTCTTTGCCACTCACCCTTATAGTATTCTCTTATTTAATAAGAATACTAAAATACTTCTCATATTATAGATGTAATCTATTAACTTCTCAATATCCATACGGTTTATGTATGGTATTGACAAAATCCTATGCATTTGCATAAGATTTATTTTGCCACAATTTATAGTACTAGTGCCGCCCTCACTAGGTATAAATATCTCATTTCGCTAGTAGTGTATGGGCAAATTCTACTAGCTATTCTCATAAATATGTCACTTATATGCCATATCTATACAATTCATGCACTTTTATATGTATATTTGCTATATTATACATTATTATGCCTTATAGGTATTATACCTATAAGCCACATCCATACGATTGCTTAATATAAATATATGTATAATTTTTTATACATATTTTTTTTTTATTTATGTATGGTTTTTTATTCATATCCATATACTGTATTCACTTTTATATGGATATGATTGGCGTTTTATATAGTATTGACAAAATCATAAGTTTGACCAATACGAGGAGAGGTCCGCCAACGACCACCTCCCTATAGGTGTTTTTGGACACGCTGTCTCCCATTCGACTGCTTACTATACTAGGGGCTACCCGCTCCGTATGATATTCTCTCATATAACAAGAGAATGCAAGAAATATTCGTATTTTATGAATATAATCCATTTATTTTTCAATATCCATACGTTTTACTTAGTTTTTTGTACGGTATTGACAAAATCCTATGCATTTGCATAAGATTTATTTTGCCACAATTTATAGTACTAGTGCCGCCCTCACTAGGTATAAATATCTCATTTCGCTAGTAGTGTATGGGGAAATTCTACTAGCTATTCTCATAAATATGTCACTTATATGCCATATCTATACAATTCATGCACTTTTATATGTATATTTGCTATATTATACATTATTATGCCTTATAGGTATTATACCTATAAGCCACATCCATACGATTGCTTAATATAAATATATGTATAATTTTTTATACATATTTTTTTTTTATTTATGTATGGTTTTTTATTCATATCCATATACTGTATTCAATTTTATATGGATATGATTGGCGTTTTATATAGTATTGACAAAATCATAAGTTTGACCAATACGAGGAGAGGTCCGCCAACGACCACCTCCCTATAGGTGTTTTTGGACACGCTGTCTCCCATTCGACTGCTTACTATACTAGGGGCTACCCGCTCCGTATGATATTCTCTCATATAACAAGAGAATGCAAGAAATATTCGTATTTTATGAATATAATCCATTTATTTTTCAATATCCATACGTTTTACTTAGTTTTTTGTACGGTATTGACAAAATCCTATGCATTTGCATAAGATTTATTTTGCCACAATTTATAGTACTAGTGCCGCCCTCACTAGGTATAAATATCTCATTTCGCTAGTAGTGTATGGGCAAATTCTACTAGCTATTCTCATAAATATGTCACTTATATGCCATATCTATACAATTCATGCACTTTTATATGTATATTTGCTATATTATACATTATTATGCCTTATAGGTATTATACCTATAAGCCACATCCATACGATTGCTTAATATAAATATATGTATAATTTTTTATACATATTTTTTTTTATTTATGTATGGTTTTTTATTCATATCCATATACTGTATTCACTTTTATATGGATATGATTGGCGTTTTATATAGTATTGACAAAATCATAAGTTTGACCAATACGAGGAGAGGTCCGCCAACGACCACCTCCCTATAGGTGTTTTTGGACACGCTGTCTCCCATTCGACTGCTTACTATACTAGGGGCTACCCGCTCCGTATGATATTCTCTCATATAACAAGAGAATGCAAGAAATATTCGTATTTTATGAATATAATCCATTTATTTTTCAATATCCATACGTTTTACTTAGTTTTTTGTACGGTATTGACAAAATCCTATGCATTTGCATAAGATTTATTTTGCCACAATTTATAGTACTAGTGCCGCCCTCACTAGGTATAAATATCTCATTTCGCTAGTAGTGTATGGGCAAATTCTACTAGCTATTCTCATAAATATGTCACTTATATGCCATATCTATACAATTCATGCACTTTTATATGTATATTTGCTATATTATACATTATTATGCCTTATAGGTATTATACCTATAAGCCACATCCATACGATTGCTTAATATAAATATATGTATAATTTTTTATACATATTTTTTTTTATTTATGTATGGTTTTTTATTCATATCCATATACTGTATTCACTTTTATATGGATATGCTTGGCGTTTTATATAGTATTGACAAAATCATAAGTTTGACCAATACGAGGAGAGGTCCGCCAACGACCACCTCCCTATAGGTGTTTTTGGACACGCTGTCTCCCATTCGACTGCTTACTATACTAGGGGCTGCCCGCTCCGTATGATATTCTCTCGTATAACAAGAGAATGCAAGAAATATTCGTATTTTATGAATATAATCCATTTATTTTTCAATATCCATACGTTTTACTTAGTTTTTTGTACGGTATTGACAAAATCCTATGCATTTGCATAAGATTTATTTTGCCACAATTTATAGTACTAGTGCCGCCCTCACTAGGTATAAATATCTCATTTCGCTAGTAGTGTATGGGCAAATTCTACTAGCTATTCTCATAAATGCCTTCTTTATGCCATATCTATACAATTTATGCACTTTTATATGTATATTTGCTATATTATACATTATTATGCCTTATAGGTATTATACCTATAAGCCACATCCATACGATTGCTTAATATAAATATATGTATAATTTTTTATACATATTTTTTTTTATTTATGTATGGTTTTTTATTCATATCCATATACTGTATTCACTTTTATATGGATATGCTTGGCGTTTTATATAGTATTGACAAAATCATAAGTTTGACCAATACGAGGAGAGGTCCGCCAACGACCACCTCCCTATAGGTGTTTTTGGACACGCTGTCTCCCATTCGACTGCTTACTATACTAGGGGCTGCCCGCTCCGTATGATATTCTCTCGTATAACAAGAGAATGCAAGAAATATTCGTATTTTATGAATATAATCCATTTATTTTTCAATATCCATACGTTTTACTTAGTTTTTTGTACGGTATTGACAAAATCCTATGCATTTGCATAAGATTTATTTTGCCACAATTTATAGTACTAGTGCCGCCCTCACTAGGTATAAATATCTCATTTCGCTAGTAGTGTATGGGCAAATTCTACTAGCTATTCTCATAAATATGTCACTTATATGCCATATCTATACAATTCATGCACTTTTATATGTATATTTGCTATATTATACATTATTATGCCTTATAGGTATTATACCTATAAGCCACATCCATACGATTGCTTAATATAAATATATGTATAATTTTTTATACATATTTTTTTTTTATTTATGTATGGTTTTTTATTCATATCCATATACTGTATTCACTTTTATATGGATATGATTGGCGTTTTATATAGTATTGACAAAATCATAAGTTTGACCAATACGAGGAGAGGTCCGCCAACGACCACCTCCCTATAGGTGTTTTTGGACACGCTGTCTCCCATTCGACTGCTTACTATACTAGGGGCTACCCGCTCCGTATGATATTCTCTCATATAACAAGAGAATGCAAGAAATATTCGTATTTTATGAATATAATCCATTTATTTTTCAATATCCATACGTTTTACTTAGTTTTTTGTACGGTATTGACAAAATCCTATGCATTTGCATAAGATTTATTTTGCCACAATTTATAGTACTAGTGCCGCCCTCACTAGGTATAAATATCTCATTTCGCTAGTAGTGTATGGGGAAATTCTACTAGCTATTCTCATAAATATGTCACTTATATGCCATATCTATACAATTCATGCACTTTTATATGTATATTTGCTATATTATACATTATTATGCCTTATAGGTATTATACCTATAAGCCACATCCATACGATTGCTTAATATAAATATATGTATAATTTTTTATACATATTTTTTTTTTATTTATGTATGGTTTTTTATTCATATCCATATACTGTATTCAATTTTATATGGATATGATTGGCGTTTTATATAGTATTGACAAAATCATAAGTTTGACCAATACGAGGAGAGGTCCGCCAACGACCACCTCCCTATAGGTGTTTTTGGACACGCTGTCTCCCATTCGACTGCTTACTATACTAGGGGCTGCCCGCTCCGTATGATATTCTCTCGTATAACAAGAGAATGCAAGAAATATTCGTATTTTATGAATATAATCCATTTATTTTTCAATATCCATACGTTTTACTTAGTTTTTTGTACGGTATTGACAAAATCCTATGCATTTGCATAAGATTTATTTTGCCACAATTTATAGTACTAGTGCCGCCCTCACTAGGTATAAATATCTCATTTCGCTAGTAGTGTATGGGCAAATTCTACTAGCTATTCTCATAAATGCCTTCTTTATGCCATATCTATACAATTTATGCACTTTTATATGTATATTTGCTAATATTATACATTATTATGCCTTATAGGTATTATACCTATAAGCCATATACATACGATTTCATTTTTTTATTTATATATGGTTTTGTATTTATAACCATATACCGTATTTACTTTTATAAGGATATGATTGGCGTTTTATATAGTATTGACAAAATTATAAGTTTGACAAACACTTTTTTAAGTCTTTTAGTTAAAATTGTCATTTTTAATTGACTATCTAAACACTAGATATATTTGCACATGGAGCAAAAAGTATAAAAATTGGTCGCGTCACTAATAATATCGCGATACATTTTTACTACCATCAAAATACCACATACGTTTATATGTCCTCTTTATTTAATTTGGTTTCTAAACCTCAGGAATAGTTTTAATTATATGTGCGCTCTAAGTTGAATGAATTTCTTGAATCTCTTTACTTGAATTTCTAAGACTTAAAAATATTTATAAATAGATGTCCTATTGCATAATATTTTTTTATCGCTTCACTTATAAAATAACGATCCTGCCTTTCTACCTTTGAATAAACATTCATATAAACATGGAGAAAAAAACGTTCGCGTCACTAACAGTATGTGACGATAAAATTTTGCTAACATTAAAAGGAACATATTTTTATATGTCAACTCTTAGTTGAATTGGTCTATTGCTTAAGATTCTAGACCTTAGGAATATTTTTATATTATATGTTTGCCAATCTTCGCGTCACTAAAAAGATGACGATTCATATTGTTATTATTAGATGGTCGAGTTGTACTTATATTGATATGTTAATCAAATTGGTCTCTTACTTGAAAATCTAGACCTTAGGAATATTTTTATATTATATGTTTGCCAATCTTCGCGTCACTAATAAGATGACGATTCATATTGTTATTATTAGATGGTCGAGTTGTACTTATATTGATATGTTAATCAAATTGGTCTCTTACTTGAAAATCTAGACCTTAGGAATATTTTTATATTATATGTTTGCCAATCTTCGCGTCACTAATAAGATGACGATTCATATTGTTATTATTAGATGGTCGAGTTGTACTTATATTGATATGTTAATCAAATTGGTCTCTTACTTGAAAATCTAGACCTTAGGAATATTTTTATATTATATGTTTGCCAATCTTCGCGTCACTAATAAGATGACGATTCATATTATTATTAGATGGTCGAGTTGTACTTATATTGATATGTTAATCAAATTGGTCTCTTACTTGAAAATCTAGACCTTAGGAATATTTTTATATTATATGTTTGCCAATCTTCGCGTCACTAATAAGATGACGATTCATATTGTTATTATTAGATGGTCGAGTTGTACTTATATTGATATGTTAATCAAATTGGTCTCTTACTTGAAAATCTAGACCTTAGGAATATTTTTATATTATATGTTTGCCAATCTTCGCGTCACTAATAAGATGACGATTCATATTGTTATTATTAGATGGTCGAGTTGTACTTATATTGATATGTTAATCAAATTGGTCTCTTACTTGAAAATCTAGACCTTAGGAATGTAATATATAAAGGATTAAAAATTCGCCACAAAGCCAAGCAAACAATCAATGCATACAAATAGATTGTTGGTTGAACTTTATATAAGAAGTTCAACACAACAAATAAATTATGCAATTTTATTATCGAATCATCAAGCAAAGGATAAGCTTCAGTGGATCGCAGTATGGCAGCTGCTCAACCACTTACAACACCTTGCCTGTTACAAAAGTCGTTTACAATTGATTCTAGGCTTTGTCATTGTATTAAATAATGCTTTTATATGTAACTAGCGCGGCATCAGGTGATCAAAGATCCTCCCAATTTACTATGTTACAAATTACATTGGCATCACATCCATTGTCGTTTAAAAAGTAAATTATAAACTTTAAATGGTTTAGAAGCCATACAATGCAAATTGCCCCTTATTTATCATTGCAGTCCAGCACGGATACGACCTTAGAGGCGTTCAGGCATAATCCAACGGACGTAGCGTCATACCACTGTTCGCTCGAACAAGTATTGTGCCATTGGTCCGTACCTGCGGTTCCTCTCGTACTACGCAGGAATGCTGTCGCAACAACGTTTTGTCATTAGTAGGGTAAAACTAACCTGTCTCACGACGGTCTAAACCCAGCTCACGTTCCCTTGCATGGGTGAACAATCCAACGCTTGGTGAATTTTGCTTCACAATGATAGGAAGAGCCGACATCGAAGGATCAAAAAGCGACGTCGCTATGAACGCTTGGCCGCCACAAGCCAGTTATCCCTATGGTAACTTTTCTGACACCTCTTGTTAAAAACTCTTTAAACCAAAAGGATCGATAGGCCGAGCTTTTGCTGTCCCTGTGTGTACTGAACACCGAGATCAAGTCAGCATTTGCCCTTTTGCTCTATGTGTGGTTTCTGTCCGCACTGAGCTGGCCTTGGGACACCTCCGTTATTATTTGAGAGATGTACCGCCCCAGTCAAACTCCCTACCTGGCAATGTCCTTGAATTGGATCATACCTGAGTAATTGGAGTTATACCAAATTTTCAAATCAAAAATACATAAATGCACCGTTTTATTAAAGAATTTGTTTGCGATTATATAACAAACTCGTGATACTTTGATCAAGAAGCTTGCATCAAAACCCAATACCATAAGATATAATAAATATATCCGTATAATGGCTAGGAAATGATACACGTTCCATTTAATCAAGTAAGTAAGGAAACAATAAGAGTAGTGGTATTTCATTGGCGATACCAAACCGAGGTCTAATATCTCCCACTTATTCTACACCTCTTATGTCTCCTTACACTGCCAGATTAGAGTCAAGCTCAAAAGGGTCTTCTTTCCCCGCTAATTATTCCAAGCCCGTTCCCTTGGCTGTGGTTTCGCTAGATAGTAGATAGGGACAGTGGGAATCGGATCCCTCCGAACTTATTTAACGTGGCGTGTTCCACACTAAAGGGATTACAACCACGGCACTCACATATGCCCACTTTGGAGCATATAGTGCAGCGGGTCTAGGTTAAGCGCCAGACCAACGCCCCGGACTAGAAGCTATAGCTATGTACATAGCAACCACCCCAGTAGCAATTTAAGTACTTGCTTGTCGGGCAAGCACTTCCCCTTGCGTTGGGGCGAGATCTATCTAAAATCTCTACTGTTCTTTGGGTCGCAGCACCCGAGTTGTATAAACGCAACATCCACGTCGAGCCCGGGGACTCTACCCGCGATATAGGTGTCAACCACAGCCACCACGAAACTCCCACAAGGGGGCCGACCTCAATGAGCAGCCTTGGATAACTGCTCAACCCGTGGTACCGAAAATTACAGGCTCGGTGGGCCTCACCCCTTCAGCTCCGACAAGCTCGGATGGGGCAACCATGTCATATTAGTCGCCTCCTACGACAAGCAATGACAGACTGTGGCAGTATTCTTCGCTGCTACCACACGGCAGGGATGAGGACTAAGAGTCCCTCCTCCGGTTGAACGCCTCCTCGGCAAACGCTGTAAGCCTTCTGGTCTTCTCCTGATCCGCTAGTATGCCATCGAATCCAATCCATCTTTCGCCAACTTGCTGCACACCAAGTCCATCGAGGTCTCGCAAATCTTCATAGTTCGGGCAGTCGCATAGAACATGTTGCCAGTCCTCATATGGGTCGCCACATGAGCATGCGGCAGTGCCCGACGCTCTGACACCAAACAGAAATGCGTTTAGCGATCCATGTCCTGTAAGCAAGAATCCGGTACGCATCGTGAATCCAAAGTTAGGATCGCGATAGGCAAATTCGACATCCGGGATGAACTTGTAGGTCACCCGGCCGGATGACTCTACGCTATCCCATCTGTCTTGCCACGCGTGCAGTATGCACTGCTCAGTACGCACCTTCATCTGCCCTCGGCTAAGACTTGTGAGGTCCTCGCCATAACACAGATCGTACTCCTCCAACGGGTATCCACGCTTAAGCTTGTATTTGGCTTGGCGACCAAATCAAGCGGGGGAGCGCCAGCAAGAACCTGCAGTGCCACAGTAGACACTGTTCGGCAAACCGGGAGGCTACCAAGCAGGATGAGCCTCTGGCAAGAAAGAAGTCGCTTCCTGGCCACTACTTCCTGCGTCGTATCGACATACCATATCGGGGCACCAAATAGCACACAGGGTACCATGAGTCCGGCATAGATGGTCCGCTTGGCTCGAGGACTGAATCCCCAGTCTGCTCGAATCACACGCGCCAATGCTCCAACGACTCCGGTCATTCGCTGCTTGAGCGAGGTGAAGTGCTTGGAGAATTTCAAGCCTTCTTCGACCGTGATGCCAAGATACCGGCAGCTGCTTACATACGGCAAGCTTGCTCCAGCAAGCTTGACCGCTGGGGGCCGACTAAGCACACCCGAAGGATTACGTGCCAAAGGTGGGCGGGCGTTCTCCTTAAGCAGCATTATCACCGTCTTGCTGGTGGAGACGGCAACGCCGACTTCCATCCCCCACGCTTCTACGATGGACATTAGCTGCGCTCCTTTTGTCTCTAGCACGCTTCGGGATTCTCCCTCGACGAGAAGCAGCAGGTCATCCGCGTACGCGCTCAAGGCGCAGTACGACTCAAGGCGTCGGAGCAGAACGTCCATCAGCAAGTCCCATATAAATGGGCCGCTGATTGATCCCTGCGGACAGCCTCTAGTTACGGGAACATTAACTGCCTCGTAACTGCTTCGGATCACTGCGCTTCTGCCTGAGAAAAAGCTCTGCCACAAGCCCATCTCTCGGCATCCCAGTTCGGCTAATCGGCGCAATGCAGCACTCCATTCCACGTTGTCAAAGGCTCCCTTGAAGTCCACGAAAATTCCGAGCACGTATTTCGCCGGGCTGGCATGAACACTGCTCTTAACGTGCATCCAAGCGTCCTCCACACAACGTCCTTGGCGAAATCCGAATTGCCATCTACAGCCTTCCGGAAGAACTTCCCTCACACGATCCACCATAATGGCCTCGAGCACCTTGCCAAAAACCGGCAGCAGGCAAATTCCGCGATATGACGACGGTTCGCACTTGTCCTTGTCGGGTCCCTTGAGCAGTGCCACTACACGTGGACATTTCCACTCTGCGGGGAAGTACCCCGACCGGACGCAGTTTGAATACAGCACCGTCAGATGCTGAGGTATGGCACGCCACACAGCCTTGCAAATCGTCCCGTTGATACCGTCCATGCCAGGCGAGCGCTTGCTCTTCAACCTGGCGACACAAGCATCAACTTCCGAGACATTCAAGGGCGGTGGGATTTCCTCCACGGGGGCAATCGGTGCGTCAGACTCCGCAGCTGGGAAAAAGTTGCGGAGGAGCACTCGCGCACAGTCACTCCAATTGGTGACCAGCTCGCCATTCACGCGGAGGCACCCAATCTCCGTCCGTCTCTTGCGACCTCGGCACATCTTGTAGACGCGCCCCCAGGGATCGTGCGAGTTTTCTCCCACGATGCGTCTCCAGCTGTTCTCCTTGGTCCTCACGATAAGCTTCCTGTAGTCGGCTGTCGCAAGCCTCAGCTCCACTACAGTCAGCTCGGCCACGTCATCATGCTGATGGCGTCTGGCATCCTGAAGACGGCGCCTGAGTCTCCTGACTTGGCGGCGCTTTGCGCAAAGGTCAGCGGTCCACCAACTTACCCTCGTTCTCGGCTGTCCGGGCGTTCTCCTTCCCAACGCAAGGTCGCACACATCGTGCACCATCCTGCGGAGTCTAGACACTTGTTGGTCCAGCGGCAATCCTTGGAAGTCTTCCGGAATCTCGGCTGCCCTATTCACCA
This sequence comes from Drosophila biarmipes, assembly GCF_025231255.1. NCBI lineage: Eukaryota > Metazoa > Arthropoda > Insecta > Diptera > Drosophilidae > Drosophila > Drosophila biarmipes. Next base: position 191,163 of record NW_026114534.1, read on the forward strand.
ATTCCTGTTCGAACAGACGCCAACGTGCATTGGAGAAGTTCCAGGACGGTACCGGAGATAATCTCCCAACGGCATTCGCGGTCGAGGTGCTGGCCACAACGGAAATTACGTTGTGGTCACTCAATTCCCACTCGTCCACTCTCCACTCATATGTGGCTAGCATATGTCCTGCTGAGTTGGCGAATGTCACGTCGATATCGCTGTGCGATCTTATGTTATCGAACGTGTAGCTTTGACTAGGTTGGTTCAAGACCACCGCTCCCTTCGTCAGCATCCACTCGGACAGCAGCTCACCCCGGGAGTAGTTAGTTAGTCCCTCCGGTCGAGGAGGGAGTTTACTAAACCACATGGGGGACGCTGCGTTCGCGTCAAGTCCGAAGATTGCTGGAGTACTGCTGGCCAGCAGCAGGACAGAATCCAAGTACCTTAGGTACGACTGGAGGTTGTAGCTGTATTCATCCGGTTGCGGGTTCGGTCTACCATTTGGTCTGCTATCGAACTGGCAGTATGCGGCGCAAAGGAAGATTGAGCCAAAACTTCCTTTAATGCACACACACACGCCGTAGTTGTTGGTGAGCGGCTCCACTGGCATGCAGATGACATCCTGGTGGCTGACAAAGATGGCTGCCTTCCCTCGCCGATCGACGAAGCTTCGCACTCCATCCGGCAACACGTCTATCCTCTCGTCACCTGCGTAAGGCTCCTGAACCAGTGCGAACAGACTCTTGCTTTCAAGCAACCGGACTCCGAGCTCGATGGTCGCCGCTCGTCCTCGACCACAGTTTGCTTGGATGAACCTAAACATTAATGTCTAGAGTTCACCCTCGCAAGCACTGCCGCATATACGGGACATCCCGGGGACAGCATGTGGTGTCCCGACGGGTAGCCCTTAAACCGGCAGTTCCGGCAGTCCACCGGCTTCTGGCACTCGCGTGCACTGTGGCCAGTTTGTCCGCACTGTCGGCAGACATTCTCCTTATACCGGCAGTCCTTCACCTTGTGGTCGAAACCCACGCACCTGTGGCATGCGTAAGTGCGCACCAACGCCCGGCAGTTGTACGCAAACCAGCCAATGTACGCCTTGCCGCCGTCAAGCACGTCGAGGGCCGTGGTGCTGACTTCCAGCGTCACATTTACAGTGGCGCCATCCGCCTGCGACCACGATTTCTCTAGCCGCACCTGCTTTTTGAAGGCCTCCAGGTCCATTCGGTCTGCGAAGTTGTTTTTAAACAACTCGCTCATAAAATCAGCCGGTGGCGTCGCAGTATCAACATTGCTGACCAGAACTTTTGGAGTCTGAGCTGGGCTTTGCTTCACCTCCAAGCCAGCTTCTGCAAACTTCCTATTTGCCACAACCTTCCTTATTTCCCCGGACGACGGGGTGCGGATAATGGCACCGCCACGCGCCAGTCCTCTGACTTCGTGTAGACGGACTCCTAGTGAAGGAGCAATCTCCTTCCGCACCTTTTCAGCCAGCTGCTGCCCCGAAATATTCGGGTCTGAGCTGTGAACCACAGCCGACCAGGTCTCGCGCGGCTTCCTCGGCATCGGGACCGGCACGGCAGGGGGCATGACAGAGGACACCGGCAGGCTGGGGTACGCAGTGGCATACACCGAGGGCATATGGGCGGCTCCATGTTGGATAGTCGGCGGTGGCGGCGGTGGCGGCGGTGGCGGCGTTGGCAGCGGCGTCCTCTTCATTTGCTTCCACCGGTCCTCCAAAATCGCATTGCGCACCGTGAGCGCCGAGATCAGGGCCTCGTACTTTGCGGCGACTCTGAGTAACTCCCTCGTTGAGCTTCGTCCCAGGCAGGTGGTGACGTCCAGCACGATCTCCGACCTAATTTTCGCGATCTCCGCGGAAATTCGGCCGAGGCCACCTCTCACGATCTCCATTGCCTCGAGCTCCTCTACGCATTCTCCTTCTCCGGTGGCAGCGGCGCCAGCAGCGGCGCCAGCTGCGACGCCGACGCAGGCATCGGCAGAGGAGGCAGCGGGGACAGTGCCAGCAGCGGGGACGATGGCATCAACGGGAGCCGGCGGCGGCGGCATCTCCAGCGATGACAGCGTCTTCTCCACAAGTTGCTTCGGTCCACCACTGCCTCCGTCGATGGCCACATACTTGGCCTGTGAGGCATCCCTCGCAGCTGCACCTCTGCCACGCTTTCCCTTCGACCGACCCTGCCTATCACGGCTAACACTGCCGCTACGACTGCTCGCAGACTCACTGCCCGAGCATCCACCTGCCGTCTCCATCGGAGATGGAGCCATTTTCCTCCTACCACCAAACTTACTCGAGCAAGTACACTTACCCGATACGCAAGTTTAGCCGGTACACACACCCGCTAGAACAGCTGACTGCGAGAGAGAAAGCTCGCTCTCGCCGCTTTTGCTCTCACGAAAGTTCTCGCGGCTGCACTCACCCACGCGCACGTGTGGAAATTTTCCAAAAAGGAAAACGGCGATTTCCACTCTTACCGCTCACTTTTCAAAATTGTTTTTACACAGGCGTCTTCCTTGCACTAAACTGCGAATTTTAGTCCAATTTCGAGCTCTGTACACCCAGAAATAACTTTGAAATGACCGTTTGATTGGGACCACGAGAAAACACACGTCCGTCGTTAATCCATTCATGCGCGTCACTAATTAGATGACGAGGCATTTGGCTACCTTAAGAGAGTCATAGTTACTCCCGCCGTTGACCCGCGCTTACTTGAATTTCTTCACTTTGACATTCAGAGCACTGGGCAGAAATCACATTGTGTCAACACCCGCTAGGGCCATCACAATGCTTTGTTTTAATTAGACAGTCGGATTCCCCAAGTCCGTGCCAGTTCTGAATTGATTGTTAATTGATAATCGTTATAATTAATAAGAACTAATTGGTTTAACCCAATTAGTATTCTTAAAAATTTTAGCAAGAAAGTTCCACAATTGGCTACGTAACTAAACTATCCGGGGAACAAGTAACTAACATAAATGCTAGAAACTCTATTTACCCAGAACGAGCACATAAACCATGTTATTGTTTCCCAATCAAGCCCGACTATCTCAATCTTCAGAGCCAATCCTTATCCCGAAGTTACGGATCTAATTTGCCGACTTCCCTTACCTACATTATTCTATCGACTAGAGACTCTTCACCTTGGAGACCAGCTGCGGATATTGGTACGGCCTGTTGAGAAGTTTGCGTGTCCCCACCATAAATTTTCAAGGTCCGAGGAGAAAATATCGACACAACAGTATATGTCATGCTCTTCTAGCCCATCTACCATATCTCTCTGCGAAAGACTTCCATGGTAGTACGGCTATAAAACAGAAAAGAAAACTCTTCCGATATCTCTCGACGGCTTCTTTATGGTCGTTCCTGTTGCCAGGATGAGCACGAGGCCCATATTTAATAACAAACGGATACTCAACAGGTTACGGAATTGGAACCGTATTCCCTTTCGTTCAAAATTATTCAAGTATATTAATTTAGCTAGATTTTATATAATATATATATTTGTTTGGCATTTGTATTTTACTTGAAAATTTTCGGCTTTCGCCTTGAACTTAGGACCGACTAACTCGTGATCAACCACTGTTCACACGAAACCCTTCTCCACTTCAGTCCTCCAAGGTCTCATTCGATTATTTGCTACTACCACCAAGATCTGTACCAATGGCAGCTCCATGCAGGCTTACGCCAAACACTTCTACGCATACCATTGTACCTTCCTACTCACTAAAGTTTCAAAATTTATATTACAAGTAATATAAATCATCTACTTTAGCGGTAATGTATAGGTATACAACTTAAGCGCCATCCATTTTAAGGGCTAGTTGCTTCGGCAGGTGAGTTGTTACACACTCCTTAGCGGATTTCGACTTCCATGATCACCGTCCTGCTGTTTTAAGCAACCAACGCCTTTCATGGTATCTGCATGAGTTGTTAATTTGGGCACCGTAACATTACGTTTGGTTCATCCCACAGCGCCAGTTCTGCTTACCAAAAGTGGCCCACTGGGCACATTATATCATAACCTTGAACTTCATATCAAGAAAGTTAAGGTTCTTACCCATTTAAAGTTTGAGAATAGGTTAAGATCGTTTCGACCCTAAGGCCTCTAATCATTCGCTTTACCAGATAAGATTATTTTATATAATATTAAAATGCACCAGCTATCCTGAGGGAAACTTCGGAAGGAACCAGCTACTAGATGGTTCGATTGGTCTTTCGCCCCTATACTCAATTCTGACAATCGATTTGCACGTCAGAACTGTTTCGGTCTTCCATCAGGGTTTCCCCTGACTTCAACCTGATCAAGTATAGTTCACCATCTTTCGGGTCACAGCATATATGCTCAAGGTACGTTCCAGTTAGAGGCATAAATAATATAAATATCATTATACATAACTATATAGAACGCCCCGGGATTGTGTTAATTAGCTATAAATAGTTAAAAAACTAATCCCATTATTAGTCAAGTTAATTACGCTATTAGGTTTATATCCCAATAACTTGCACATATGTTAGACTCCTTGGTCCGTGTTTCAAGACGGGTCCCGAAGGTATCCTGAATCTTTCGCATTGTTAATCCTACAAGTGCATATAATAAACACAAAAATCAATGATAATTATGCCATTATATAATTCCGAAAAATTAACGCACTGTATTCATATAAATCTATCAGCACTTTATCAAATTAATAACATTTATTCTGTGTTAAAATGCAAGCAAATTAATTTGAATAAACTATAAGTTATATTTTATGATAAATTTGGTATGCTAATAGATTACAATGTCCTTATATGGAAAAAATGCACACTATTATCATAATATTGTTTAAATATTACAATTCTAATGATGAATTTTCCATAACGGATATTCAGGTTCATCGGGCTTAACCTCTAAGCAGTTTCACGTACTGTTTAACTCTCTATTCAGAGTTCTTTTCAACTTTCCCTCACGGTACTTGTTTACTATCGGTCTCATGGTTATATTTAGTTTTAGATGGAGTTTACCACCCACTTAGTGCTGCACTATCAAGCAACACGACTCTTTGGAAACATCATCTAGTAATCATTAACGTTATACGGGCCTGGCACCCTCTATGGGTAAATGGCCTCATTTAAGAAGGACTTAAATCGTTAATTTCTCATACTAGAATATTGACGCTCCATACACTGCATCTCACATTTGCCATATAGACAAAGTGACTTAGTGCTGAACTGATTTCTTTTCGCTCGCCGCTACTAAGAAAATCCTTGTTAGTTTCTTTTCCTCCCCTAATTAATATGCTTAAATTCAGGGGGTAGTCCCATATGAGTTGAGGTTGTGTATAACTTTTATATGCAATTAATTCTTTATATATAATGATAAAACATTTTATTAAATTCGTTATATTAATAATATCTGTATATAAATGGCATTTGTTTGATTTAACGAATCAACGAAGAATAATAATATTGTCAACGGTTTTCTATTTTCTAATCATTAATAAGAGACAATTCTAGATAAATTTTTATGCTAGACATTTCTCAGTATCATTTGATTGAAAAAGAAAATATTTCTCTTCGTTTTTCACATTCAAATTATTTACTAATGTGAGATAATGTTTTTCATATATTTTTTAATATTATGAATAAAATAATTAAATTATTATTATCCAATAATATACCATATGCTTATAAAATTTCATTATAAAATTTGTATAAGCAACTTAATTAGCATAGTCTTACAACCCTCAACCATATGTAGTCCAAGCAGCACTATAAAATTAATTAAAGTACATAACAGCATGGACTGCGATATGCGTTCAAAATGTCGATGTTCATGTGTCCTGCAGTTCACACGATGACGCACAGTTTGCTGCGTTCTTCATCGACCCATGAGCCGAGTGATCCACCGCTTAGAGTTTTATAAATTGGTTTCTTAATTTTGTCAAATATGTTTTTATTGAAAGAAATTAAAAATACACCATTTTACTGGCATATATCAATTCCTTCAATAAATTTATTTTTATACCTAAAACGAATGCTGCGAAATGTCTTAGTTTTATATAACCAATATATATCAAAGTATTTCTTTTTAAATTGCATTTATTGTAAATAAATATATATATATATATATTAATACTTTTTTAGCGATATAAATTGAAATTTATATAAAACATTAACCTGTATAAAACCAGGTACAACATTGTACATTTTAGGTTGTTGCATTATCCAATGTATGCGCATAACTGAGATGAACAATACATATCGCAACGCGTGTATATTATGGTCCATATACACACAGTATTTTAATTGTGTTTATATACAATAATAATTTAATATTATTATTTTAATAATTCGATTTGCTTGTTCGAATTTTTATTTGTTTGTTTTGGCTGCTTATTATTTCTCTCATATGTATTAAATACAATATATAATTTTAATATTTGCATTATTTCGATTTGCTTGTTCGAAATTTCATTTGATCTATATTAGATCATATACATTTTGGCAATTCATATTTTATTTGTATTACTATAATGTATTTATTATAATATAAACAAATATTTTATTAACGGTAAGGATATACAATAATAATTTAATATTATTATTTTAATAATTCGATTTGCTTGTTCGAATTTTTATTTGTTTGCTTTGGCTGCTTATTATTTCTCTCATATGCATTAAATACAATATATAATTTTAATATTTGCATTATTTCGATTTGCTTGTTCGAAATTTTATTTGATCTATATTAGATCTCATTATACATTTTGGCAATTCATATTTTATTTGTATTATTATAATGTATTTATTATAATATAAACAAATATTTTATTAACGGTAAGGATATACAATAATAATTTAATATTATTATTTTAATAATTCGATTTGCTTGTTCGAATTTTTATTTGTTTGCTTTGGCTGCTTATTAATTTCTCTCATATGTATTAAATACAATATATAATTTTAATATTTGCATTATTTCGATTTGCTTGTTCGAAATTTCATTTGATCTATAATAGATCTCATATACATTTTGGCAATTCATATTTTATTTGTAATACTATAATGTATTTATTATAATATAAACAAATATTTTATTAACGGTAAGGATATTAAAACATTAATGATCCTTCCGCAGGTTCACCTACGGAAACCTTGTTACGACTTTTACTTCCTCTAAATAATCAAGTTCGGTCAACTTTTGCGAAACAACCGTAACACGCAAGGCGTCACAGTGATCACGTCCGGAGACCTCACTAAATAATTCAATCGGTAGTAGCGACGGGCGGTGTGTACAAAGGGCAGGGACGTAATCAATGCGAGTTAATGACTCACACTTACTGGGAATTCCAAGTTCATGTGAACAGTTTCAGTTCACAATCCCAAGCATGAAAGTGGTTCAGCGGTTTACCCGGACCTCTCGGTCTAGGAAATACACGTTGATACTTTCATTGTAGCGCGCGTGCAGCCCAGGACATCTAAGGGCATCACAGACCTGTTATTGCTCAATCTCATTATTGCTAGACGCAATTTGTCCATTTAAGAAGCTAGTGTCCTTATAATGGGACAAACCAACAGGTACGGCTCCACTTATATAAACACATTCAAACACAATAAACATTTTACTGCCACCATGAATGAAGGCTATATAAGCTTCAACACCATAATCCTGAAGATATCTATTTAATATATTTGAGTCTCGTTCGTTATCGGAATTAACCAGACAAATCACTCCACGAACTAAGAACGGCCATGCACCACCACCCATAGATTCGAGAAAGAGCTATCAATCTGTCTTACACACTTATGTTCGGACCTGGTAAGTTTTCCCGTGTTGAGTCAAATTAAGCCGCAGGCTCCACTCCTGGTGGTGCCCTTCCGTCAATTCCTTTAAGTTTCAGCTTTGCAACCATACTTCCCCCGGAGCCCAAAAGCTTTGGTTTCCCGGGAAGCGACTGAGAGAGCCATAAAAGTAGCTACACCCAATTGCTAGCTGGCATCGTTTATGGTTAGAACTAGGGCGGTATCTGATCGCCTTCGAACCTCTAACTTTCGTTCTTGATTAATGAAAACATCTTTGGCAAATGCTTTCGCTTAAGTTAGTCTTACGACGGTCCAAGAATTTCACCTCTCGCGTCGTAATACTAATGCCCCCAAACTGCTTCTATTAATCATTACCTCTTGATCTGAAAACCAATGAAAGCAGAACAGAGGTCTTATTTCATTATCCCATGCACAGAATATTCAGGCATTTGAAGCCTGCTTTAAGCACTCTAATTTGTTCAAAGTAATTGTACCGGCCCACAATAACACTCGTTTAAGAGCACTAATGCAGGTTTTTAAATAGGAGGAACATATGAAAAAATACAAGTATCTAAGCACATGTAAGAACTCCACCGGTAATACGCTTACATACATAAAGGTATAGTACTAACCACAATTGTAAGTTGTACTACCCGTATGAAGCACAAGTTCAACTACGAACGTTTTAACCGCAACAACTTTAATATACGCTATTGGAGCTGGAATTACCGCGGCTGCTGGCACCAGACTTGCCCTCCAATTGGTCCTTGTTAAAGGATTTAAAGTGTACTCATTCCAATTACAGGGCCTCGGATATGAGTCCTGTATTGTTATTTTTCGTCACTACCTCCCCGAGCTGGGAGTGGGTAATTTACGCGCCTGCTGCCTTCCTTAGATGTGGTAGCCGTTTCTCAGGCTCCCTCTCCGGAATCGAACCCTGATTCCCCGTTACCCGTTGCAACCATGGTAGTCCTAGATACTACCATCAAAAGTTGATAGGGCAGACATTTGAAAGATCTGTCGTCGGTACAAGACCATACGATCTGCATGTTATCTAGAGTTCAACCAATATAACGATCTTGCGATCGCTTGGTTTTAGCCTAATAAAAGCACATGTTCCATAAGGTTCATGTTTTAATTGCATGTATTAGCTCTAGAATTACCACAGTTATCCAAGTAACTGTTAACGATCTAAGGAACCATAACTGATATAATGAGCCTTTTGCGGTTTCACTTTTAATTCGTGTGTACTTAGACATGCATGGCTTAATCTTTGAGACAAGCATATAACTACTGGCAGGATCAACCAGAATAATGTTTTTATTCATATTTCATTCATATTTTTTGAATAGAAATTAGCAATATATATGTTGTTATAGATTTTATTTCTATCGAATACGGCCATTTTTATATAGCATTCGTATACGTTTGTTTTCCAATTTATACTTGTTTCGCCACTAATAATAACAAGTTTTTATTGATGTCAAAAAGAATCATATTCTTTATAAACACAATATTTATTTTTCATATATTTTCTTTATATATGCACATTTCATTCTAAAATATCATTTTTGTTCGACATACATAATATATTGTATCCACACATGTACAATTTTTGTTTAACCAATATAAGATATTGAGTTAATCATTTGTATTTTGACGATAAATTTAAAATTTATCTATATATATCCATATAAGTCTCTGGTAATATATAAAATAGAACCGAGTGTATATATATAATTATTACTACTATATTTATTTCTTAAATAATATATACTTATATATTATTTATATATATACTCTTTATTATATATTATATAATTTCTTAAATAACTGTCTTAATAGCTATTTTTTATTATCAACAATATAAGTTGATATTAATATTGAAAATGTATTCATAATTACATTTTTATATTTCTTTGGTAGACTTTTATGTACTATTATTATTTAATAATACACATATAATATAAATCATGTTAGCCTACCTCCTAAAATTAACGATAAAATTCGGAAACAATTTGTTATTCTATGTACAATAGAAACTTGGCCTTTGTTTCAACGTTATTATCTTTGGGCTTAAAATATTAACCGCGGAGCCAAGTCTCGTATTCAAATAAATGAATAAAGAAACAAATTCGACGGATAATATCTTCTCTACTGACATATGTCAATAGCAGACGGCCGGCCCATTGACCATCCTATAGTAGTTTTTGGACACGCTGTCTCCCATTCGGGTATATTCAATTTACTTTGCCACTCACCCATATAGTGTTCTCTTATATAATAAGACAACGCACTTTTATATTCATTATATGGATATATTGCCTTCCTCATATTTGCCACACCACCTATAGTAGTTTTTGGACACGCTGTCTCCCATTCGGGTATATTCAATTTACTTTGCCACTCACCCATATAGTGTTCTCTTATATAATAAGAAAACGCACTTTTATTTTCATTATATGGATATATTGCCTTCCTCATATTTGCCACACCACCTATAGTAGTTTTTGGACACGCTGTCTCCCATTCGGGTATATTCAATTCTCTTTGCCACTCACCCTTATAGTATTCTCTTATTTAATAAGAATACTAAAATACTTCTCATATTATAGATGTAATCTATTAACTTCTCAATATCCATACGGTTTATGTATGGTATTGACAAAATCCTATGCATTTGCATAAGATTTATTTTGCCACAATTTATAGTACTAGTGCCGCCCTCACTAGGTATAAATATCTCATTTCGCTAGTAGTGTATGGGCAAATTCTACTAGCTATTCTCATAAATATGTCACTTATATGCCATATCTATACAATTCATGCACTTTTATATGTATATTTGCTATATTATACATTATTATGCCTTATAGGTATTATACCTATAAGCCACATCCATACGATTGCTTAATATAAATATATGTATAATTTTTTATACATATTTTTTTTTTATTTATGTATGGTTTTTTATTCATATCCATATACTGTATTCACTTTTATATGGATATGATTGGCGTTTTATATAGTATTGACAAAATCATAAGTTTGACCAATACGAGGAGAGGTCCGCCAACGACCACCTCCCTATAGGTGTTTTTGGACACGCTGTCTCCCATTCGACTGCTTACTATACTAGGGGCTACCCGCTCCGTATGATATTCTCTCATATAACAAGAGAATGCAAGAAATATTCGTATTTTATGAATATAATCCATTTATTTTTCAATATCCATACGTTTTACTTAGTTTTTTGTACGGTATTGACAAAATCCTATGCATTTGCATAAGATTTATTTTGCCACAATTTATAGTACTAGTGCCGCCCTCACTAGGTATAAATATCTCATTTCGCTAGTAGTGTATGGGCAAATTCTACTAGCTATTCTCATAAATATGTCACTTATATGCCATATCTATACAATTCATGCACTTTTATATGTATATTTGCTATATTATACATTATTATGCCTTATAGGTATTATACCTATAAGCCACATCCATACGATTGCTTAATATAAATATATGTATAATTTTTTATACATATTTTTTTTTATTTATGTATGGTTTTTTATTCATATCCATATACTGTATTCACTTTTATATGGATATGATTGGCGTTTTATATAGTATTGACAAAATCATAAGTTTGACCAATACGAGGAGAGGTCCGCCAACGACCACCTCCCTATAGGTGTTTTTGGACACGCTGTCTCCCATTCGACTGCTTACTATACTAGGGGCTGCCCGCTCCGTATGATATTCTCTCGTATAACAAGAGAATGCAAGAAATATTCGTATTTTATGAATATAATCCATTTATTTTTCAATATCCATACGTTTTACTTAGTTTTTTGTACGGTATTGACAAAATCCTATGCATTTGCATAAGATTTATTTTGCCACAATTTATAGTACTAGTGCCGCCCTCACTAGGTATAAATATCTCATTTCGCTAGTAGTGTATGGGCAAATTCTACTAGCTATTCTCATAAATATGTCACTTATATGCCATATCTATACAATTCATGCACTTTTATATGTATATTTGCTATATTATACATTATTATGCCTTATAGGTATTATACCTATAAGCCACATCCATACGATTGCTTAATATAAATATATGTATAATTTTTTATACATATTTTTTTTTATTTATGTATGGTTTTTTATTCATATCCATATACTGTATTCACTTTTATATGGATATGCTTGGCGTTTTATATAGTATTGACAAAATCATAAGTTTGACCAATACGAGGAGAGGTCCGCCAACGACCACCTCCCTATAGGTGTTTTTGGACACGCTGTCTCCCATTCGACTGCTTACTATACTAGGGGCTGCCCGCTCCGTATGATATTCTCTCGTATAACAAGAGAATGCAAGAAATATTCGTATTTTATGAATATAATCCATTTATTTTTCAATATCCATACGTTTTACTTAGTTTTTTGTACGGTATTGACAAAATCCTATGCATTTGCATAAGATTTATTTTGCCACAATTTATAGTACTAGTGCCGCCCTCACTAGGTATAAATATCTCATTTCGCTAGTAGTGTATGGGCAAATTCTACTAGCTATTCTCATAAATATGTCACTTATATGCCATATCTATACAATTCATGCACTTTTATATGTATATTTGCTATATTATACATTATTATGCCTTATAGGTATTATACCTATAAGCCACATCCATACGATTGCTTAATATAAATATATGTATAATTTTTTATACATATTTTTTTTTATTTATGTATGGTTTTTTATTCATATCCATATACTGTATTCACTTTTATATGGATATGCTTGGCGTTTTATATAGTATTGACAAAATCATAAGTTTGACCAATACGAGGAGAGGTCCGCCAACGACCACCTCCCTATAGGTGTTTTTGGACACGCTGTCTCCCATTCGACTGCTTACTATACTAGGGGCTGCCCGCTCCGTATGATATTCTCTCGTATAACAAGAGAATGCAAGAAATATTCGTATTTTATGAATATAATCCATTTATTTTTCAATATCCATACGTTTTACTTAGTTTTTTGTACGGTATTGACAAAATCCTATGCATTTGCATAAGATTTATTTTGCCACAATTTATAGTACTAGTGCCGCCCTCACTAGGTATAAATATCTCATTTCGCTAGTAGTGTATGGGCAAATTCTACTAGCTATTCTCATAAATATGTCACTTATATGCCATATCTATACAATTCATGCACTTTTATATGTATATTTGCTATATTATACATTATTATGCCTTATAGGTATTATACCTATAAGCCACATCCATACGATTGCTTAATATAAATATATGTATAATTTTTTATACATATTTTTTTTTATTTATGTATGGTTTTTTATTCATATCCATATACTGTATTCACTTTTATATGGATATGATTGGCGTTTTATATAGTATTGACAAAATCATAAGTTTGACCAATACGAGGAGAGGTCCGCCAACGACCACCTCCCTATAGGTGTTTTTGGACACGCTGTCTCCCATTCGACTGCTTACTATACTAGGGGCTACCCGCTCCGTATGATATTCTCTCATATAACAAGAGAATGCAAGAAATATTCGTATTTTATGAATATAATCCATTTATTTTTCAATATCCATACGTTTTACTTAGTTTTTTGTACGGTATTGACAAAATCCTATGCATTTGCATAAGATTTATTTTGCCACAATTTATAGTACTAGTGCCGCCCTCACTAGGTATAAATATCTCATTTCGCTAGTAGTGTATGGGCAAATTCTACTAGCTATTCTCATAAATATGTCACTTATATGCCATATCTATACAATTCATGCACTTTTATATGTATATTTGCTATATTATACATTATTATGCCTTATAGGTATTATACCTATAAGCCACATCCATACGATTGCTTAATATAAATATATGTATAATTTTTTATACATATTTTTTTTTTATTTATGTTTGGTTTTTTATTCATATCCATATACTGTATTCACTTTTATATGGATATGATTGGCGTTTTATATAGTATTGACAAAATCATAAGTTTGACCAATACGAGGAGAGGTCCGCCAACGACCACCTCCCTATAGGTGTTTTTGGACACGCTGTCTCCCATTCGACTGCTTACTATACTAGGGGCTACCCGCTCCGTATGATATTCTCTCATATAACAAGAGAATGCAAGAAATATTCGTATTTTATGAATATAATCCATTTATTTTTCAATATCCATACGTTTTACTTAGTTTTTTGTACGGTATTGACAAAATCCTATGCATTTGCATAAGATTTATTTTGCCACAATTTATAGTACTAGTGCCGCCCTCACTAGGTATAAATATCTCATTTCGCTAGTAGTGTATGGGGAAATTCTACTAGCTATTCTCATAAATATGTCACTTATATGCCATATCTATACAATTCATGCACTTTTATATGTATATTTGCTATATTATACATTATTATGCCTTATAGGTATTATACCTATAAGCCACATCCATACGATTGCTTAATATAAATATATGTATAATTTTTTATACATATTTTTTTTTTATTTATGTATGGTTTTTTATTCATATCCATATACTGTATTCAATTTTATATGGATATGATTGGCGTTTTATATAGTATTGACAAAATCATAAGTTTGACCAATACGAGGAGAGGTCCGCCAACGACCACCTCCCTATAGGTGTTTTTGGACACGCTGTCTCCCATTCGACTGCTTACTATACTAGGGGCTGCCCGCTCCGTATGATATTCTCTCGTATAACAAGAGAATGCAAGAAATATTCGTATTTTATGAATATAATCCATTTATTTTTCAATATCCATACGTTTTACTTAGTTTTTTGTACGGTATTGACAAAATCCTATGCATTTGCATAAGATTTATTTTGCCACAATTTATAGTACTAGTGCCGCCCTCACTAGGTATAAATATCTCATTTCGCTAGTAGTGTATGGGCAAATTCTACTAGCTATTCTCATAAATGCCTTCTTTATGCCATATCTATACAATTTATGCACTTTTATATGTATATTTGCTAATATTATACATTATTATGCCTTATAGGTATTATACCTATAAGCCATATACATACGATTTCATTTTTTTATTTATATATGGTTTTGTATTTATAACCATATACCGTATTTACTTTTATAAGGATATGATTGGCGTTTTATATAGTATTGACAAAATTATAAGTTTGACAAACACTTTTTTAAGTCTTTTAGTTAAAATTGTCATTTTTAATTGACTATCTAAACACTAGATATATTTGCACATGGAGCAAAAAGTATAAAAATTGGTCGCGTCACTAATAATATCGCGATACATTTTTACTACCATCAAAATACCACATACGTTTATATGTCCTCTTTATTTAATTTGGTTTCTAAACCTCAGGAATAGTTTTAATTATATGTGCGCTCTAAGTTGAATGAATTTCTTGAATCTCTTTACTTGAATTTCTAAGACTTAAAAATATTTATAAATAGATGTCCTATTGCATAATATTTTTTTATCGCTTCACTTATAAAATAACGATCCTGCCTTTCTACCTTTGAATAAACATTCATATAAACATGGAGAAAAAAACGTTCGCGTCACTAACAGTATGTGACGATAAAATTTTGCTAACATTAAAAGGAACATATTTTTATATGTCAACTCTTAGTTGAATTGGTCTATTGCTTAAGATTCTAGACCTTAGGAATATTTTTATATTATATGTTTGCCAATCTTCGCGTCACTAAAAAGATGACGATTCATATTGTTATTATTAGATGGTCGAGTTGTACTTATATTGATATGTTAATCAAATTGGTCTCTTACTTGAAAATCTAGACCTTAGGAATATTTTTATATTATATGTTTGCCAATCTTCGCGTCACTAATAAGATGACGATTCATATTGTTATTATTAGATGGTCGAGTTGTACTTATATTGATATGTTAATCAAATTGGTCTCTTACTTGAAAATCTAGACCTTAGGAATATTTTTATATTATATGTTTGCCAATCTTCGCGTCACTAATAAGATGACGATTCATATTGTTATTATTAGATGGTCGAGTTGTACTTATATTGATATGTTAATCAAATTGGTCTCTTACTTGAAAATCTAGACCTTAGGAATATTTTTATATTATATGTTTGCCAATCTTCGCGTCACTAATAAGATGACGATTCATATTATTATTAGATGGTCGAGTTGTACTTATATTGATATGTTAATCAAATTGGTCTCTTACTTGAAAATCTAGACCTTAGGAATATTTTTATATTATATGTTTGCCAATCTTCGCGTCACTAATAAGATGACGATTCATATTGTTATTATTAGATGGTCGAGTTGTACTTATATTGATATGTTAATCAAATTGGTCTCTTACTTGAAAATCTAGACCTTAGGAATATTTTTATATTATATGTTTGCCAATCTTCGCGTCACTAATAAGATGACGATTCATATTGTTATTATTAGATGGTCGAGTTGTACTTATATTGATATGTTAATCAAATTGGTCTCTTACTTGAAAATCTAGACCTTAGGAATGTAATATATAAAGGATTAAAAATTCGCCACAAAGCCAAGCAAACAATCAATGCATACAAATAGATTGTTGGTTGAACTTTATATAAGAAGTTCAACACAACAAATAAATTATGCAATTTTATTATCGAATCATCAAGCAAAGGATAAGCTTCAGTGGATCGCAGTATGGCAGCTGCTCAACCACTTACAACACCTTGCCTGTTACAAAAGTCGTTTACAATTGATTCTAGGCTTTGTCATTGTATTAAATAATGCTTTTATATGTAACTAGCGCGGCATCAGGTGATCAAAGATCCTCCCAATTTACTATGTTACAAATTACATTGGCATCACATCCATTGTCGTTTAAAAAGTAAATTATAAACTTTAAATGGTTTAGAAGCCATACAATGCAAATTGCCCCTTATTTATCATTGCAGTCCAGCACGGATACGACCTTAGAGGCGTTCAGGCATAATCCAACGGACGTAGCGTCATACCACTGTTCGCTCGAACAAGTATTGTGCCATTGGTCCGTACCTGCGGTTCCTCTCGTACTACGCAGGAATGCTGTCGCAACAACGTTTTGTCATTAGTAGGGTAAAACTAACCTGTCTCACGACGGTCTAAACCCAGCTCACGTTCCCTTGCATGGGTGAACAATCCAACGCTTGGTGAATTTTGCTTCACAATGATAGGAAGAGCCGACATCGAAGGATCAAAAAGCGACGTCGCTATGAACGCTTGGCCGCCACAAGCCAGTTATCCCTATGGTAACTTTTCTGACACCTCTTGTTAAAAACTCTTTAAACCAAAAGGATCGATAGGCCGAGCTTTTGCTGTCCCTGTGTGTACTGAACACCGAGATCAAGTCAGCATTTGCCCTTTTGCTCTATGTGTGGTTTCTGTCCGCACTGAGCTGGCCTTGGGACACCTCCGTTATTATTTGAGAGATGTACCGCCCCAGTCAAACTCCCTACCTGGCAATGTCCTTGAATTGGATCATACCTGAGTAATTGGAGTTATACCAAATTTTCAAATCAAAAATACATAAATGCACCGTTTTATTAAAGAATTTGTTTGCGATTATATAACAAACTCGTGATACTTTGATCAAGAAGCTTGCATCAAAACCCAATACCATAAGATATAATAAATATATCCGTATAATGGCTAGGAAATGATACACGTTCCATTTAATCAAGTAAGTAAGGAAACAATAAGAGTAGTGGTATTTCATTGGCGATACCAAACCGAGGTCTAATATCTCCCACTTATTCTACACCTCTTATGTCTCCTTACACTGCCAGATTAGAGTCAAGCTCAAAAGGGTCTTCTTTCCCCGCTAATTATTCCAAGCCCGTTCCCTTGGCTGTGGTTTCGCTAGATAGTAGATAGGGACAGGTGTGTCTCGGATCCCTCCGAACTTATTTAACGTGACGTGTTCCGCACTGAAGGGATTACAGCCACGGCATTCTAATATACCCACAAGGGAGTATATAATGCAAGGGTCTGGGTTAAGCGCCAAACCAACGCCCTGGACTAGAAGCTATAGCTATGTACATAGCAACCACCCCAGTAGCAATTTAAGTACTTGCTTGTCGGGCAAGCACTCCCCCTTGCATAGGGGCGAGATCTATCTAAAATCTCTACTGTTCTTTGGGTCGCAGCACCCGAGTTGTATTAACGCAACATCCACGTCGAGCCCGGGGACTCTACCCGCGATATAGGTGTCAACCACAGCCACCACGAAACTCCCACTAGGGGGCCGACCTCAATGAGTAGCCTTGGAGAACCACTCAACCCGTGGCACCGAAATTTCAGGCTCGGTGGGCCTCACCCCTTCAGCTCCGACAAGCTCGGATGGGGCAACCATGTCATATTAGTCGCCTCCTACGACAAGCAATGACAAGCTGTGGCAGTATTCTTCGCCGTTGCCACACGGCAAGGGGGTTTTGGGACTATTGTCCCGGCGCCTGCGGTTCATCCCTCGTCGCTTCCATCCTACGCCTCGAGAAGGCAGCATCAGCAAAAGCTCCTAGGAGACGCATCCGTTCTGGGGTCTCGACTACTCCTGCGACGTTCCATCGTTCTTGGACTCGAACAATGCCAAGGGCATCCAAGTCACGCAAATCGCTATAGAGGCGGCACTCACATAGTACGTGAAGCCAGTCCTCACTCTCCTCTCCACATGAGCATGCGGTTGTGGTGCTGAGGGTTCTACCATGGAGGAAAGCGTTGAACGACCCGTGTCCTGTCAGCAAGAATCCGGCTCTTAAGGTGAAGACAAAGTCCTTCCTCTTGTAGACGAACGCTGCCTCTGGGAAAAACTGGCGAGTCACAAAACCGTGAGCCGCTTGGTCCCATCTGAGTTGCCACTCATTTAGCAGACATTCGTCTAGCAGAGCCATCTTGGATTTCCAGTCCAACACAGACAAGTCCTGTCCATAGAGCCAGTCGCTCTCGTCCAGGGGAACGTGCTTTCTGAGCTTAAACTTCACTGCCATCCTGTGAGCATCTAAATCCATTGGAGGAGCACCAGCAAGCACCTGCAGTGCCACCGTGGACACTGTGCGGCATACCGGTAGGCATCCTAATAGGATGGTCCTCTGGCACGAGGTGAGGAGTCTTAAGGACTTGCCCTTGCTCGCCGCCTTGTACCAGACCGAGGCACCGAAGAGTGCACAGGGGACCATGAGTCCGCTGTATATCGTCCTCTTAGCACGGGAGCTGAGCCCCCAATCGACTCGGAGCACCCGTGCTAGCCCTCCGGCAACTCCAGCCAGCCGATCTCTGAGAGCAGAGATATGCGGGAGAAAGCTCATCCGCTCGCCGACTAAGATGCCAAGGTACCGGCATTTGGTGACGTATGGCAGGCTTGCTCCAGCAAACCGTACGGTCGGTCTCCTAGTGTCTGAAAGATTCCCTTTCAGCAACATGATTGCCGTCTTGCTGGTTGACACACTCACTCCAACCTCAGCTCCCCAGGCTCCCACGATGTCCATCAACTGCTCGCCCTTTCGCTCCAGATCGGCACGGGAATTCCCATCGACGAAAAGTAGCAAGTCATCTGCAAACGCGCTCAGAGCACAATGTGGCTCCAGGCGCTGAAGCAGCACATCCATCAGTAGGTTCCAAATAAATGGACCACTGACGGACCCTTGCGGGCAGCCCCGTGTAACCGACACTGTGGCCGCTTCGTAACTGCTGATGATACTGGCACTTCGACCGGAGAAATAACTTTTCCACAAGTCTATCTCTCGACAGCCGACGTCGATAAGCCGATCCAGCACCGCGTTCCACTCAACATTGTCGAAGGCACCCTTGAAATCAACAAAGATTCCCAGCACCCTCCTCTCGCGGCTGGTGGAAACGGTGTTTTTAGCGTGCATCCACGCATCCTCAACGCAGCGTCCAGGCCGAAATCCAAATTGCCATCTGCAGCCATCCGGTAGCACATCCTTTAGTCGATTCACCATGATCCCTTCCAGCACCTTTCCGAACACTGGCAAAAGGCATATGCCACGATAAGAGGCAGGATCGCTCCTGTCCTTATCTGGCCCCTTTACCAGCGGTATCACTCTCGGGTGTTTCCACTCGGCAGGAAAATATCCTTCCGAGAGGCATCGAGAGTACAACTTCGTCAGGTGCTGAGGGATAGCACGCCATACCTCCTTGACGATCCCACCCGTGATGCCGTCCATTCCCGGCGATCGCCGGCTTCTCAGCTTCGCGACGCTGGTTGCCACCTCGAAGGCTTCGAGGGTCGGTGGAGCAGCAGGAGTTATACCCTCACGCACTGTGGATTCCGCAACAGGGAAGAAGTTGCGGAGGAGTATATCTGCGCAGTCGTGCCATGTCGTAAGTAGCGCGCCGTTCGACCTAAGACATCCAAGATCGGTTGTCTTTTTCCGGCCTCGGCATATTCGGTAGGCGTGCCCCCATGGATCATCCTTGTGCCGTCCCACGAAGTCCCGCCAGTTTTGTTCCTTTGTCATCAGGATAAGCTTCTTATACTGGCCTGAGGCAAGCCTTAATCCAGCGGCAAGTCGCTCAACATCGCCGGTGCCACTCCGACGAGCTGCCTGCAGCCTGCGCCTCAGTCTCCTGACCTCTTGGCGCTTGGTACTCAGTTCAGGATTCCACCATATTACGTTTCCCCTTGCTGCAGGTATCCTGCGCCCTATTACCCTGTCGCACACTTCGTGTACGATGGAGCGAAGGGCTGACACATGATCATCCAACGGCGATTCCTCCAGTTCCTCGAGACATTCAGCTACATCCCTTAGTTCTACTCTGAATCTTCGCCAACTTGCATTGGAGAGCCTCCATTGCGGTACCGGAGCTAGGCTCTCAACGGTACTGCTTGGATCTGGAGTAACCTCAACAGTGATGATGTTGTGGTCACTCAGCTCCCAGAAGTCAACTCTCCATTCGTATGTTGCCCACACACGCGCTGCTTCGTTGGTGAAGGTCACGTCGATATCACTTCTGGAGCGGTGATTATCGAACGTGAACACCTGGCTGGCCGTATTAAGCACACAGACACCGCTTGCGATGATCCACTCGTCCATGTGCTGTCCCCGTTCGCGATTCAGACGGTCTCCAGAGTTAGCTGGAGTTTTGCTGAACCACATCGGGGAAACCGCATTCGCATCAAGTCCGAGGATTGTCGGTGTCCTGCTGGCTAGCAGCAGAACCGTATCCAGGTAGTCAGTGTAGGGCTGCAGGGCAGCTGAGTACTGGCAGTATACGGAGGACAGAAAAATGGTGCCGTATTTTCCTGTGACACTCACGCACACTCCATAATCCGTCGTCAATGTCTCGATGGGCATGCAGATGGCAGACGGGTCGTCCACGATGATGGCAGCTTTCTTCCTTTTGTCAGCGAAGATTCTCATGCCTCCAGGGAGTCCAGTGAGACGCTTGCCTGCGTCCACATAGGGCTCCTGAATGAGTGCGAACAGGTGGCCAGCATCTCTCATCCGCTTTGCAAGCTCGATGACAGCGCAACGGCCTCGACCACAATTCGCTTGGATGAAGCTGAACATGTTAATGTCTAGCTTGCACCCTGGCTAGCACAGCGCTATATATCGGGCATCCACCCGAGAGCATATAGTGCCCCGAGGGTAGCCCTTTATGGCGGCAGTTACGGCAGTCCACCGCATTTTTGCACTTCGCCGCGACGTGGTCGTTCTGTCCGCACTGGCGGCAGACCTGGTTTTCTCTAGCGTACCGACACTCGCTGACTTTGTGGTCAAAACCAAGGCATCGGTGGCACGCATAGGTGCGCACTTGAGAGCGGCAGCGGTAAGAGAACCACTTGATATACACCCTCCCGCTTTCGAGAACGGCCAACGCCTGATCATCTACTTCCAGCGTCACGTTTATAGTGGCGCTGTTAGCTGCTGACCAGGGCTTGGTCGCCAGGACTACCGCCTTCTGGAACTCCTTCAGCGACATCTCCTCGAAGTTTTTCTCTTTTAACTCCATCATGAACTCATCCGGCGTCACAGTGGTGTCCACATCCTGTACCGTCACCCTGGGTTTTGCGGCAGTGTTTTTGGACACCTTAAGGCCCACCTCAGCGAATTTTGCGGAGGCAACGATTTTCGACATCTCCGCCTGCGATGGCGTGCGAATAATCGCGCCGCCCCGCTTCAACTCTCGCACCTCATGCACTCTGACGCCCAAAGCAGGCGCTACCTCTTTGCGGACCTTGTCCGCAATTTGCCTCCCTGATAAGGCCGGATCATCACATGCAACGACTGCCGACCAGGTCTCCCGGATTTTCCGCGGTGCGGCTACAGGGGCATAGGGGGCGACAGGGGCAGCAGGTGAGGCGATAAGGTGCGCGCCTCTAGCAGCGGCGGCTGCGTATGAGACGGCCGAGGCAACCGGTGTCTGCTTCTTAAGGCGGTCCTCAAGCACTCCAATCCGTATAAGGAGGGCTGCAACAACCTCCTCGTAGCGGTTGGCTACGGACTGTACCTTCACATTTGTGGCCGGGTTGGCATAGGAGACCATGAACATCCTACCGATCTCCGATCGGATGTCCCCCATCTCGGCAGCGACGGCACCATTACCTCTCCACTCCCTATCCGAGAAGGATTTTAGAGGACTGGCTGGTGCAACGAAGGTCTTCTCGTGTTCAGCAGAGGATGCAGCAGCGGCGGGGGCTGCGGGAGCGGCAGGGGCTGCGGCAAGGGCAGCGACAGGCGCAGCGGCAGCGGCAGCAGCAGGGGCAGCGGCAGCGGCAGCGGCAGGGGCTGTCGCAGTGTCAGCGGCAGTTGCATCCAGTGCCATCAACTTGCACCTAGAGGCGTCCCTCAGCGGCGCTTTATTGCGCTTACCTCTGGGTCGTCCTCTGCCCCCACTGCTTCCCCTACTACTAGCACTCTCACTGCCAGAATCTCCAACATCCATTTTGGGTGGCGCCATCCGCCGGTTATCGGCAGTTCCAACCCAAAAGCTTTTCCACCAAGGACTTACCCCTTTATTATCAGCTGGTCGGAAAGCTCTATCAGCTGATCAGCTGATAAAAGTTTAGCGATGACACAAACCGCACAGCTGTTTTAGGCAAAATGTGCCTAAATAAGCCTAACTCCTCTCTCAAGAGAGCGCCTCTCTCGTGACACACGTGGCGCAATGGAAAATTTCCAATGGGAAAAACCCAATTTCACCCGGTTTCACCACTTTTACACAGGGAAAACACGCGCACTGGGTTCGCAGGCACAAAACACGAATTTTCGTGCTGTTTCTAGCTTCGTATCTGGTCTCTATCAGTCAATATTGGCTACACTCGCGGAGCGTACGGAAAACACGTCTGTTCGCACGAGCAATCTAACACCGATGTGTGTAGATAGGGACAGTAGGAATCTCGTTAATCCATTCATGCGCGTCACTAATTAGATGACGAGGCATTTGGCTACCTTAAGAGAGTCATAGTTACTCCCGCCGTTGACCCGCGCTTACTTGAATTTCTTCACTTTGACATTCAGAGCACTGGGCAGAAATCACATTGTGTCAACACCCGCTAGGGCCATCACAATGCTTTGTTTTAATTAGACAGTCGGATTCCCCAAGTCCGTGCCAGTTCTGAATTGATTGTTAATTGATAATCGTTATAATTAATAAGAACTAATTGGTTTAACCCAATTAGTATTCTTAAAAATTTTAGCAAGAAAGTTCCACAATTGGCTACGTAACTAAACTATCCGGGGAACAAGTAACTAACATAAATGCTAGAAACTCTATTTACCCAGAACGAGCACATAAACCATGTTATTGTTTCCCAATCAAGCCCGACTATCTCAATCTTCAGAGCCAATCCTTATCCCGAAGTTACGGATCTAATTTGCCGACTTCCCTTACCTACATTATTCTATCGACTAGAGACTCTTCACCTTGGAGACCAGCTGCGGATATTGGTACGGCCTGTTGAGAAGTTTGCGTGTCCCCACCATAAATTTTCAAGGTCCGAGGAGAAAATATCGACACAACAGTATATGTCATGCTCTTCTAGCCCATCTACCATATCTCTCTGCGAAAGACTTCCATGGTAGTACGGCTATAAAACAGAAAAGAAAACTCTTCCGATATCTCTCGACGGCTTCTTTATGGTCGTTCCTGTTGCCAGGATGAGCACGAGGCCCATATTTAATAACAAACGGATACTCAACAGGTTACGGAATTGGAACCGTATTCCCTTTCGTTCAAAATTATTCAAGTATATTAATTTAGCTAGATTTTATATAATATATATATTTGTTTGGCATTTGTATTTTACTTGAAAATTTTCGGCTTTCGCCTTGAACTTAGGACCGACTAACTCGTGATCAACCACTGTTCACACGAAACCCTTCTCCACTTCAGTCCTCCAAGGTCTCATTCGATTATTTGCTACTACCACCAAGATCTGTACCAATGGCAGCTCCATGCAGGCTTACGCCAAACACTTCTACGCATACCATTGTACCTTCCTACTCACTAAAGTTTCAAAATTTATATTACAAGTAATATAAATCATCTACTTTAGCGGTAATGTATAGGTATACAACTTAAGCGCCATCCATTTTAAGGGCTAGTTGCTTCGGCAGGTGAGTTGTTACACACTCCTTAGCGGATTTCGACTTCCATGATCACCGTCCTGCTGTTTTAAGCAACCAACGCCTTTCATGGTATCTGCATGAGTTGTTAATTTGGGCACCGTAACATTACGTTTGGTTCATCCCACAGCGCCAGTTCTGCTTACCAAAAGTGGCCCACTGGGCACATTATATCATAACCTTGAACTTCATATCAAGAAAGTTAAGGTTCTTACCCATTTAAAGTTTGAGAATAGGTTAAGATCGTTTCGACCCTAAGGCCTCTAATCATTCGCTTTACCAGATAAGATTATTTTATATAATATTAAAATGCACCAGCTATCCTGAGGGAAACTTCGGAAGGAACCAGCTACTAGATGGTTCGATTGGTCTTTCGCCCCTATACTCAATTCTGACAATCGATTTGCACGTCAGAACTGTTTCGGTCTTCCATCAGGGTTTCCCCTGACTTCAACCTGATCAAGTATAGTTCACCATCTTTCGGGTCACAGCATATATGCTCAAGGTACGTTCCAGTTAGAGGCATAAATAATATAAATATCATTATACATAACTATATAGAACGCCCCGGGATTGTGTTAATTAGCTATAAATAGTTAAAAAACTAATCCCATTATTAGTCAAGTTAATTACGCTATTAGGTTTATATCCCAATAACTTGCACATATGTTAGACTCCTTGGTCCGTGTTTCAAGACGGGTCCCGAAGGTATCCTGAATCTTTCGCATTGTTAATCCTACAAGTGCATATAATAAACACAAAAATCAATGATAATTATGCCATTATATAATTCCGAAAAATTAACGCACTGTATTCATATAAATCTATCAGCACTTTATCAAATTAATAACATTTATTCTGTGTTAAAATGCAAGCAAATTAATTTGAATAAACTATAAGTTATATTTTATGATAAATTTGGTATGCTAATAGATTACAATGTCCTTATATGGAAAAAATGCACACTATTATCATAATATTGTTTAAATATTACAATTCTAATGATGAATTTTCCATAACGGATATTCAGGTTCATCGGGCTTAACCTCTAAGCAGTTTCACGTACTGTTTAACTCTCTATTCAGAGTTCTTTTCAACTTTCCCTCACGGTACTTGTTTACTATCGGTCTCATGGTTATATTTAGTTTTAGATGGAGTTTACCACCCACTTAGTGCTGCACTATCAAGCAACACGACTCTTTGGAAACATCATCTAGTAATCATTAACGTTATACGGGCCTGGCACCCTCTATGGGTAAATGGCCTCATTTAAGAAGGACTTAAATCGTTAATTTCTCATACTAGAATATTGACGCTCCATACACTGCATCTCACATTTGCCATATAGACAAAGTGACTTAGTGCTGAACTGATTTCTTTTCGCTCGCCGCTACTAAGAAAATCCTTGTTAGTTTCTTTTCCTCCCCTAATTAATATGCTTAAATTCAGGGGGTAGTCCCATATGAGTTGAGGTTGTGTATAACTTTTATATGCAATTAATTCTTTATATATAATGATAAAACATTTTATTAAATTCGTTATATTAATAATATCTGTATATAAATGGCATTTGTTTGATTTAACGAATCAACGAAGAATAATAATATTGTCAACGGTTTTCTATTTTCTAATCATTAATAAGAGACAATTCTAGATAAATTTTTATGCTAGACATTTCTCAGTATCATTTGATTGAAAAAGAAAATATTTCTCTTCGTTTTTCACATTCAAATTATTTACTAATGTGAGATAATGTTTTTCATATATTTTTTAATATTATGAATAAAATAATTAAATTATTATTATCCAATAATATACCATATGCTTATAAAATTTCATTATAAAATTTGTATAAGCAACTTAATTAGCATAGTCTTACAACCCTCAACCATATGTAGTCCAAGCAGCACTATAAAATTAATTAAAGTACATAACAGCATGGACTGCGATATGCGTTCAAAATGTCGATGTTCATGTGTCCTGCAGTTCACACGATGACGCACAGTTTGCTGCGTTCTTCATCGACCCATGAGCCGAGTGATCCACCGCTTAGAGTTTTATAAATTGGTTTCTTAATTTTGTCAAATATGTTTTTATTGAAAGAAATTAAAAATACACCATTTTACTGGCATATATCAATTCCTTCAATAAATTTATTTTTATACCTAAAACGAATGCTGCGAAATGTCTTAGTTTTATATAACCAATATATATCAAAGTATTTCTTTTTAAATTGCATTTATTGTAAATAAATATATATATATATATATTAATACTTTTTTAGCGATATAAATTGAAATTTATATAAAACATTAACCTGTATAAAACCAGGTACAACATTGTACATTTTAGGTTGTTGCATTATCCAATGTATGCGCATAACTGAGATGAACAATACATATCGCAACGCGTGTATATTATGGTCCATATACACACAGTATTTTAATTGTGTTTATATACAATAATAATTTAATATTATTATTTTAATAATTCGATTTGCTTGTTCGAATTTTTATTTGTTTGTTTTGGCTGCTTATTATTTCTCTCATATGTATTAAATACAATATATAATTTTAATATTTGCATTATTTCGATTTGCTTGTTCGAAATTTCATTTGATCTATATTAGATCATATACATTTTGGCAATTCATATTTTATTTGTATTACTATAATGTATTTATTATAATATAAACAAATATTTTATTAACGGTAAGGATATACAATAATAATTTAATATTATTATTTTAATAATTCGATTTGCTTGTTCGAATTTTTATTTGTTTGCTTTGGCTGCTTATTATTTCTCTCATATGCATTAAATACAATATATAATTTTAATATTTGCATTATTTCGATTTGCTTGTTCGAAATTTTATTTGATCTATATTAGATCTCATTATACATTTTGGCAATTCATATTTTATTTGTATTATTATAATGTATTTATTATAATATAAACAAATATTTTATTAACGGTAAGGATATACAATAATAATTTAATATTATTATTTTAATAATTCGATTTGCTTGTTCGAATTTTTATTTGTTTGCTTTGGCTGCTTATTAATTTCTCTCATATGTATTAAATACAATATATAATTTTAATATTTGCATTATTTCGATTTGCTTGTTCGAAATTTCATTTGATCTATAATAGATCTCATATACATTTTGGCAATTCATATTTTATTTGTAATACTATAATGTATTTATTATAATATAAACAAATATTTTATTAACGGTAAGGATATTAAAACATTAATGATCCTTCCGCAGGTTCACCTACGGAAACCTTGTTACGACTTTTACTTCCTCTAAATAATCAAGTTCGGTCAACTTTTGCGAAACAACCGTAACACGCAAGGCGTCACAGTGATCACGTCCGGAGACCTCACTAAATAATTCAATCGGTAGTAGCGACGGGCGGTGTGTACAAAGGGCAGGGACGTAATCAATGCGAGTTAATGACTCACACTTACTGGGAATTCCAAGTTCATGTGAACAGTTTCAGTTCACAATCCCAAGCATGAAAGTGGTTCAGCGGTTTACCCGGACCTCTCGGTCTAGGAAATACACGTTGATACTTTCATTGTAGCGCGCGTGCAGCCCAGGACATCTAAGGGCATCACAGACCTGTTATTGCTCAATCTCATTATTGCTAGACGCAATTTGTCCATTTAAGAAGCTAGTGTCCTTATAATGGGACAAACCAACAGGTACGGCTCCACTTATATAAACACATTCAAACACAATAAACATTTTACTGCCACCATGAATGAAGGCTATATAAGCTTCAACACCATAATCCTGAAGATATCTATTTAATATATTTGAGTCTCGTTCGTTATCGGAATTAACCAGACAAATCACTCCACGAACTAAGAACGGCCATGCACCACCACCCATAGATTCGAGAAAGAGCTATCAATCTGTCTTACACACTTATGTTCGGACCTGGTAAGTTTTCCCGTGTTGAGTCAAATTAAGCCGCAGGCTCCACTCCTGGTGGTGCCCTTCCGTCAATTCCTTTAAGTTTCAGCTTTGCAACCATACTTCCCCCGGAGCCCAAAAGCTTTGGTTTCCCGGGAAGCGACTGAGAGAGCCATAAAAGTAGCTACACCCAATTGCTAGCTGGCATCGTTTATGGTTAGAACTAGGGCGGTATCTGATCGCCTTCGAACCTCTAACTTTCGTTCTTGATTAATGAAAACATCTTTGGCAAATGCTTTCGCTTAAGTTAGTCTTACGACGGTCCAAGAATTTCACCTCTCGCGTCGTAATACTAATGCCCCCAAACTGCTTCTATTAATCATTACCTCTTGATCTGAAAACCAATGAAAGCAGAACAGAGGTCTTATTTCATTATCCCATGCACAGAATATTCAGGCATTTGAAGCCTGCTTTAAGCACTCTAATTTGTTCAAAGTAATTGTACCGGCCCACAATAACACTCGTTTAAGAGCACTAATGCAGGTTTTTAAATAGGAGGAACATATGAAAAAATACAAGTATCTAAGCACATGTAAGAACTCCACCGGTAATACGCTTACATACATAAAGGTATAGTACTAACCACAATTGTAAGTTGTACTACCCGTATGAAGCACAAGTTCAACTACGAACGTTTTAACCGCAACAACTTTAATATACGCTATTGGAGCTGGAATTACCGCGGCTGCTGGCACCAGACTTGCCCTCCAATTGGTCCTTGTTAAAGGATTTAAAGTGTACTCATTCCAATTACAGGGCCTCGGATATGAGTCCTGTATTGTTATTTTTCGTCACTACCTCCCCGAGCTGGGAGTGGGTAATTTACGCGCCTGCTGCCTTCCTTAGATGTGGTAGCCGTTTCTCAGGCTCCCTCTCCGGAATCGAACCCTGATTCCCCGTTACCCGTTGCAACCATGGTAGTCCTAGATACTACCATCAAAAGTTGATAGGGCAGACATTTGAAAGATCTGTCGTCGGTACAAGACCATACGATCTGCATGTTATCTAGAGTTCAACCAATATAACGATCTTGCGATCGCTTGGTTTTAGCCTAATAAAAGCACATGTTCCATAAGGTTCATGTTTTAATTGCATGTATTAGCTCTAGAATTACCACAGTTATCCAAGTAACTGTTAACGATCTAAGGAACCATAACTGATATAATGAGCCTTTTGCGGTTTCACTTTTAATTCGTGTGTACTTAGACATGCATGGCTTAATCTTTGAGACAAGCATATAACTACTGGCAGGATCAACCAGAATAATGTTTTTATTCATATTTCATTCATATTTTTTGAATAGAAATTAGCAATATATATGTTGTTATAGATTTTATTTCTATCGAATACGGCCATTTTTATATAGCATTCGTATACGTTTGTTTTCCAATTTATACTTGTTTCGCCACTAATAATAACAAGTTTTTATTGATGTCAAAAAGAATCATATTCTTTATAAACACAATATTTATTTTTCATATATTTTCTTTATATATGCACATTTCATTCTAAAATATCATTTTTGTTCGACATACATAATATATTGTATCCACACATGTACAATTTTTGTTTAACCAATATAAGATATTGAGTTAATCATTTGTATTTTGACGATAAATTTAAAATTTATCTATATATATCCATATAAGTCTCTGGTAATATATAAAATAGAACCGAGTGTATATATATAATTATTACTACTATATTTATTTCTTAAATAATATATACTTATATATTATTTATATATATACTCTTTATTATATATTATATAATTTCTTAAATAACTCTCTTAATAGCTATTTTTTATTATCAACAATATAAGTTGATATTAATATTGAAAATGTATTCATAATTACATTTTTATATTTCTTTGGTAGACTTTTATGTACTATTATTATTTAATAATACACATATAATATAAATCATGTTAGCCTACCTCCTAAAATTAACGATAAAATTCGGAAACAATTTGTTATTCTATGTACAATAGAAACTTGGCCTTTGTTTCAACGTTATTATCTTTGGGCTTAAAATATTAACCGCGGAGCCAAGTCTCGTATTCAAATAAATGAATAAAGAAACAAATTCGACGGATAATATCTTCTCTACTGACATATGTCAATAGCAGACGGCCGGCCCATTGACCATCCTATAGTAGTTTTTGGACACGCTGTCTCCCATTCGGGTATATTCAATTTACTTTGCCACTCACCCATATAGTGTTCTCTTATATAATAAGACAACGCACTTTTATATTCATTATATGGATATATTGCCTTCCTCATATTTGCCACACCACCTATAGTAGTTTTTGGACACGCTGTCTCCCATTCGGGTATATTCAATTTACTTTGCCACTCACCCATATAGTGTTCTCTTATATAATAAGAAAACGCACTTTTATTTTCATTATATGGATATATTGCCTTCCTCATATTTGCCACACCACCTATAGTAGTTTTTGGACACGCTGTCTCCCATTCGGGTATATTCAATTCTCTTTGCCACTCACCCTTATAGTATTCTCTTATTTAATAAGAATACTAAAATACTTCTCATATTATAGATGTAATCTATTAACTTCTCAATATCCATACGGTTTATGTATGGTATTGACAAAATCCTATGCATTTGCATAAGATTTATTTTGCCACAATTTATAGTACTAGTGCCGCCCTCACTAGGTATAAATATCTCATTTCGCTAGTAGTGTATGGGGAAATTCTACTAGCTATTCTCATAAATATGTCACTTATATGCCATATCTATACAATTCATGCACTTTTATATGTATATTTGCTATATTATACATTATTATGCCTTATAGGTATTATACCTATAAGCCACATCCATACGATTGCTTAATATAAATATATGTATAATTTTTTATACATATTTTTTTTTTATTTATGTATGGTTTTTTATTCATATCCATATACTGTATTCACTTTTATATGGATATGATTGGCGTTTTATATAGTATTGACAAAATCATAAGTTTGACCAATACGAGGAGAGGTCCGCCAACGACCACCTCCCTATAGGTGTTTTTGGACACGCTGTCTCCCATTCGACTGCTTACTATACTAGGGGCTACCCGCTCCGTATGATATTCTCTCATATAACAAGAGAATGCAAGAAATATTCGTATTTTATGAATATAATCCATTTATTTTTCAATATCCATACGTTTTACTTAGTTTTTTGTACGGTATTGACAAAATCCTATGCATTTGCATAAGATTTATTTTGCCACAATTTATAGTACTAGTGCCGCCCTCACTAGGTATAAATATCTCATTTCGCTAGTAGTGTATGGGGAAATTCTACTAGCTATTCTCATAAATATGTCACTTATATGCCATATCTATACAATTCATGCACTTTTATATGTATATTTGCTATATTATACATTATTATGCCTTATAGGTATTATACCTATAAGCCACATCCATACGATTGCTTAACATAAATATATGTATAATTTTTTATACATATTTTTTTTTTATTTATGTATGGTTTTTTATTCATATCCATATACTGTATTCAATTTTATATGGATATGATTGGCGTTTTATATAGTATTGACAAAATCATAAGTTTGACCAATACGAGGAGAGGTCCGCCAACGACCACCTCCCTATAGGTGTTTTTGGACACGCTGTCTCCCATTCGACTGCTTACTATACTAGGGGCTACCCGCTCCGTATGATATTCTCTCATATAACAAGAGAATGCAAGAAATATTCGTATTTTATGAATATAATCCATTTATTTTTCAATATCCATACGTTTTACTTAGTTTTTTGTACGGTATTGACAAAATCCTATGCATTTGCATAAGATTTATTTTGCCACAATTTATAGTACTAGTGCCGCCCTCACTAGGTATAAATATCTCATTTCGCTAGTAGTGTATGGGCAAATTCTACTAGCTATTCTCATAAATATGTCACTTATATGCCATATCTATACAATTCATGCACTTTTATATGTATATTTGCTATATTATACATTATTATGCCTTATAGGTATTATACCTATAAGCCACATCCATACGATTGCTTAATATAAATATATGTATAATTTTTTATACATATTTTTTTTTATTTATGTATGGTTTTTTATTCATATCCATATACTGTATTCACTTTTATATGGATATGATTGGCGTTTTATATAGTATTGACAAAATCATAAGTTTGACCAATACGAGGAGAGGTCCGCCAACGATCACCTCCCTATAGGTGTTTTTGGACACGCTGTCTCCCATTCGACTGCTTACTATACTAGGGGCTACCCGCTCCGTATGATATTCTCTCATATAACAAGAGAATGCAAGAAATATTCGTATTTTATGAATATAATCCATTTATTTTTCAATATCCATACGTTTTACTTAGTTTTTTGTACGGTATTGACAAAATCCTATGCATTTGCATAAGATTTATTTTGCCACAATTTATAGTACTAGTGCCGCCCTCACTAGGTATAAATATCTCATTTCGCTAGTAGTGTATGGGCAAATTCTACTAGCTATTCTCATAAATATGTCACTTATATGCCATATCTATACAATTCATGCACTTTTATATGTATATTTGCTATATTATACATTATTATGCCTTATAGGTATTATACCTATAAGCCACATCCATACGATTGCTTAATATAAATATATGTATAATTTTTTATACATATTTTTTTTTATTTATGTATGGTTTTTTATTCATATCCATATACTGTATTCACTTTTATATGGATATGATTGGCGTTTTATATAGTATTGACAAAATCATAAGTTTGACCAATACGAGGAGAGGTCCGCCAACGACCACCTCCCTATAGGTGTTTTTGGACACGCTGTCTCCCATTCGACTGCTTACTATACTAGGGGCTGCCCGCTCCGTATGATATTCTCTCGTATAACAAGAGAATGCAAGAAATATTCGTATTTTATGAATATAATCCATTTATTTTTCAATATCCATACGTTTTACTTAGTTTTTTGTACGGTATTGACAAAATCCTATGCATTTGCATAAGATTTATTTTGCCACAATTTATAGTACTAGTGCCGCCCTCACTAGGTATAAATATCTCATTTCGCTAGTAGTGTATGGGCAAATTCTACTAGCTATTCTCATAAATATGTCACTTATATGCCATATCTATACAATTCATGCACTTTTATATGTATATTTGCTATATTATACATTATTATGCCTTATAGGTATTATACCTATAAGCCACATCCATACGATTGCTTAATATAAATATATGTATAATTTTTTATACATATTTTTTTTTTATTTATGTATGGTTTTTTATTCATATCCATATACTGTATTCACTTTTATATGGATATGATTGGCGTTTTATATAGTATTGACAAAATCATAAGTTTGACCAATACGAGGAGAGGTCCGCCAACGACCACCTCCCTATAGGTGTTTTTGGACACGCTGTCTCCCATTCGACTGCTTACTATACTAGGGGCTACCCGCTCCGTATGATATTCTCTCATATAACAAGAGAATGCAAGAAATATTCGTATTTTATGAATATAATCCATTTATTTTTCAATATCCATACGTTTTACTTAGTTTTTTGTACGGTATTGACAAAATCCTATGCATTTGCATAAGATTTATTTTGCCACAATTTATAGTACTAGTGCCGCCCTCACTAGGTATAAATATCTCATTTCGCTAGTAGTGTATGGGGAAATTCTACTAGCTATTCTCATAAATATGTCACTTATATGCCATATCTATACAATTCATGCACTTTTATATGTATATTTGCTATATTATACATTATTATGCCTTATAGGTATTATACCTATAAGCCACATCCATACGATTGCTTAATATAAATATATGTATAATTTTTTATACATATTTTTTTTTTATTTATGTATGGTTTTTTATTCATATCCATATACTGTATTCAATTTTATATGGATATGATTGGCGTTTTATATAGTATTGACAAAATCATAAGTTTGACCAATACGAGGAGAGGTCCGCCAACGACCACCTCCCTATAGGTGTTTTTGGACACGCTGTCTCCCATTCGACTGCTTACTATACTAGGGGCTACCCGCTCCGTATGATATTCTCTCATATAACAAGAGAATGCAAGAAATATTCGTATTTTATGAATATAATCCATTTATTTTTCAATATCCATACGTTTTACTTAGTTTTTTGTACGGTATTGACAAAATCCTATGCATTTGCATAAGATTTATTTTGCCACAATTTATAGTACTAGTGCCGCCCTCACTAGGTATAAATATCTCATTTCGCTAGTAGTGTATGGGCAAATTCTACTAGCTATTCTCATAAATATGTCACTTATATGCCATATCTATACAATTCATGCACTTTTATATGTATATTTGCTATATTATACATTATTATGCCTTATAGGTATTATACCTATAAGCCACATCCATACGATTGCTTAATATAAATATATGTATAATTTTTTATACATATTTTTTTTTATTTATGTATGGTTTTTTATTCATATCCATATACTGTATTCACTTTTATATGGATATGATTGGCGTTTTATATAGTATTGACAAAATCATAAGTTTGACCAATACGAGGAGAGGTCCGCCAACGACCACCTCCCTATAGGTGTTTTTGGACACGCTGTCTCCCATTCGACTGCTTACTATACTAGGGGCTACCCGCTCCGTATGATATTCTCTCATATAACAAGAGAATGCAAGAAATATTCGTATTTTATGAATATAATCCATTTATTTTTCAATATCCATACGTTTTACTTAGTTTTTTGTACGGTATTGACAAAATCCTATGCATTTGCATAAGATTTATTTTGCCACAATTTATAGTACTAGTGCCGCCCTCACTAGGTATAAATATCTCATTTCGCTAGTAGTGTATGGGCAAATTCTACTAGCTATTCTCATAAATATGTCACTTATATGCCATATCTATACAATTCATGCACTTTTATATGTATATTTGCTATATTATACATTATTATGCCTTATAGGTATTATACCTATAAGCCACATCCATACGATTGCTTAATATAAATATATGTATAATTTTTTATACATATTTTTTTTTATTTATGTATGGTTTTTTATTCATATCCATATACTGTATTCACTTTTATATGGATATGATTGGCGTTTTATATAGTATTGACAAAATCATAAGTTTGACCAATACGAGGAGAGGTCCGCCAACGACCACCTCCCTATAGGTGTTTTTGGACACGCTGTCTCCCATTCGACTGCTTACTATACTAGGGGCTGCCCGCTCCGTATGATATTCTCTCGTATAACAAGAGAATGCAAGAAATATTCGTATTTTATGAATATAATCCATTTATTTTTCAATATCCATACGTTTTACTTAGTTTTTTGTACGGTATTGACAAAATCCTATGCATTTGCATAAGATTTATTTTGCCACAATTTATAGTACTAGTGCCGCCCTCACTAGGTATAAATATCTCATTTCGCTAGTAGTGTATGGGCAAATTCTACTAGCTATTCTCATAAATGCCTTCTTTATGCCATATCTATACAATTTATGCACTTTTATATGTATATTTGCTAATATTATACATTATTATGCCTTATAGGTATTATACCTATAAGCCATATACATACGATTTCATTTTTTTATTTATATATGGTTTTGTATTTATAACCATATACCGTATTTACTTTTATAAGGATATGATTGGCGTTTTATATAGTATTGACAAAATTATAAGTTTGACAAACACTTTTTTAAGTCTTTTAGTTAAAATTGTCATTTTTAATTGACTATCTAAACACTAGATATATTTGCACATGGAGCAAAGAGTATAAAAATTGGTCGCGTCACTAATAATATCGCGATACATTTTTACTACCATCAAAATACCACATACGTTTATATGTCCTCTTTATTTAATTTGGTTTCTAAACCTCAGGAATAGTTTTAATTATATGTGCGCTCTAAGTTGAATGAATTTCTTGAATCTCTTTACTTGAATTTCTAAGACTTAAAAATATTTATAAATAGATGTCCTATTGCATAATATTTTTTTATCGCTTCACTTATAAAATAACGATCCTGCCTTTCTACCTTTGAATAAACATTCATATAAACATGGAGAAAAAAACGTTCGCGTCACTAACAGTATGTGACGATAAAATTTTGCTAACATTAAAAGGAACATATTTTTATATGTCAACTCTTAGTTGAATTGGTCTATTGCTTAAGATTCTAGACCTTAGGAATATTTTTATATTATATGTTTGCCAATCTTCGCGTCACTAAAAAGATGACGATTCATATTGTTATTATTAGATGGTCGAGTTGTACTTATATTGATATGTTAATCAAATTGGTCTCTTACTTGAAAATCTAGACCTTAGGAATATTTTTATATTATATGTTTGCCAATCTTCGCGTCACTAATAAGATGACGATTCATATTGTTATTATTAGATGGTCGAGTTGTACTTATATTGATATGTTAATCAAATTGGTCTCTTACTTGAAAATCTAGACCTTAGGAATATTTGTATATTATATGTTTGCCAATCTTCGCGTCAGTAATAAGATGACGATTCATATTGTTATTATTAGATGGTCGAGTTGTACTTATATTGATATGTTAATCAAATTGGTCTCTTACTTGAAAATCTAGACCTTAGGAATATTTTTATATTATATGTTTGCCAATCTTCGCGTCACTAATAAGATGACGATTCATATTGTTATTATTAGATGGTCGAGTTGTACTTATATTGATATGTTAATCAAATTGGTCTCTTACTTGAAAATCTAGACCTTAGGAATATTTTTATATTATATGTTTGCCAATCTTCGCGTCACTAATAAGATGACGATTCATATTATTATTAGATGGTCGAGTTGTACTTATATTGATATGTTAATCAAATTGGTCTCTTACTTGAAAATCTAGACCTTAGGAATATTTTTATATTATATGTTTGCCAATCTTCGCGTCACTAATAAGATGACGATTCATATTGTTATTATTAGATGGTCGAGTTGTACTTATATTGATATGTTAATCAAATTGGTCTCTTACTTGAAAATCTAGACCTTAGGAATATTTTTATATTATATGTTTGCCAATCTTCGCGTCACTAATAAGATGACGATTCATATTGTTATTATTAGATGGTCGAGTTGTACTTATATTGATATGTTAATCAAATTGGTCTCTTACTTGAAAATCTAGACCTTAGGAATATTTTTATATTATATGTTTGCCAATCTTCGCGTCACTAATAAGATGACGATTCATATTGTTATTATTAGATGGTCGAGTTGTACTTATATTGATATGTTAATCAAATTGGTCTCTTACTTGAAAATCTAGACCTTAGGAATATTTTTATATTATATGTTTGCCAATCTTCGCGTCACTAATAAGATGACGATTCATATTATTATTAGATGGTCGAGTTGTACTTATATTGATATGTTAATCAAATTGGTCTCTTACTTGAAAATCTAGACCTTAGGAATATTTTTATATTATATGTTTGCCAATCTTCGCGTCACTAATAAGATGACGATTCATATTGTTATTATTAGATGGTCGAGTTGTACTTATATTGATATGTTAATCAAATTGGTCTCTTACTTGAAAATCTAGACCTTAGGAATATTTTTATATTATATGTTTGCCAATCTTCGCGTCACTAATAAGATGACGATTCATATTGTTATTATTAGATGGTCGAGTTGTACTTATATTGATATGTTAATCAAATTGGTCTCTTACTTGAAAATCTAGACCTTAGGAATATTTTTATATTATATGTTTGCCAATCTTCGCGTCACTAATAAGATGACGATTCATATTGTTATTATTAGATGGTCGAGTTGTACTTATATTGATATGTTAATCAAATTGGTCTCTTACTTGAAAATCTAGACCTTAGGAATATTTTTATATTATATGTTTGCCAATCTTCGCGTCACTAATAAGATGACGATTCATATTGTTATTATTAGATGGTCGAGTTGTACTTATATTGATATGTTAATCAAATTGGTCTCTTACTTGAAAATCTAGACCTTAGGTATATTTTTATATTATATGTTTGCCAATCTTCGCGTCACTAATAAGATGACGATTCATATTGTTATTATTAGATGGTCGAGTTGTACTTATATTGATATGTTAATCAAATTGGTCTCTTACTTGAAAATCTAGACCTTAGGAATGTAATATATAAAGGATTAAAAATTCGCCACAAAGCCAAGCAAACAATCAATGCATACAAATAGATTGTTGGTTGAACTTTATATAAGAAGTTCAACACAACAAATAAATTATGCAATTTTATTATCGAATCATCAAGCAAAGGATAAGCTTCAGTGGATCGCAGTATGGCAGCTGCTCAACCACTTACAACACCTTGCCTGTTACAAAAGTCGTTTACAATTGATTCTAGGCTTTGTCATTGTATTAAATAATGCTTTTATATGTAACTAGCGCGGCATCAGGTGATCAAAGATCCTCCCAATTTACTATGTTACAAATTACATTGGCATCACATCCATTGTCGTTTAAAAAGTAAATTATAAACTTTAAATGGTTTAGAAGCCATACAATGCAAATTGCCCCTTATTTATCATTGCAGTCCAGCACGGATACGACCTTAGAGGCGTTCAGGCATAATCCAACGGACGTAGCGTCATACCACTGTTCGCTCGAACAAGTATTGTGCCATTGGTCCGTACCTGCGGTTCCTCTCGTACTACGCAGGAATGCTGTCGCAACAACGTTTTGTCATTAGTAGGGTAAAACTAACCTGTCTCACGACGGTCTAAACCCAGCTCACGTTCCCTTGCATGGGTGAACAATCCAACGCTTGGTGAATTTTGCTTCACAATGATAGGAAGAGCCGACATCGAAGGATCAAAAAGCGACGTCGCTATGAACGCTTGGCCGCCACAAGCCAGTTATCCCTATGGTAACTTTTCTGACACCTCTTGTTAAAAACTCTTTAAACCAAAAGGATCGATAGGCCGAGCTTTTGCTGTCCCTGTGTGTACTGAACACCGAGATCAAGTCAGCATTTGCCCTTTTGCTCTATGTGTGGTTTCTGTCCGCACTGAGCTGGCCTTGGGACACCTCCGTTATTATTTGAGAGATGTACCGCCCCAGTCAAACTCCCTACCTGGCAATGTCCTTGAATTGGATCATACCTGAGTAATTGGAGTTATACCAAATTTTCAAATCAAAAATACATAAATGCACCGTTTTATTAAAGAATTTGTTTGCGATTATATAACAAACTCGTGATACTTTGATCAAGAAGCTTGCATCAAAACCCAATACCATAAGATATAATAAATATATCCGTATAATGGCTAGGAAATGATACACGTTCCATTTAATCAAGTAAGTAAGGAAACAATAAGAGTAGTGGTATTTCATTGGCGATACCAAACCGAGGTCTAATATCTCCCACTTATTCTACACCTCTTATGTCTCCTTACACTGCCAGATTAGAGTCAAGCTCAAAAGGGTCTTCTTTCCCCGCTAATTATTCCAAGCCCGTTCCCTTGGCTGTGGTTTCGCTAGATAGTAGATAGGGACAGTAGGAATCTCGTTAATCCATTCATGCGCGTCACTAATTAGATGACGAGGCATTTGGCTACCTTAAGAGAGTCATAGTTACTCCCGCCGTTGACCCGCGCTTACTTGAATTTCTTCACTTTGACATTCAGAGCACTGGGCAGAAATCACATTGTGTCAACACCCGCTAGGGCCATCACAATGCTTTGTTTTAATTAGACAGTCGGATTCCCCAAGTCCGTGCCAGTTCTGAATTGATTGTTAATTGATAATCGTTATAATTAATAAGAACTAATTGGTTTAACCCAATTAGTATTCTTAAAAATTTTAGCAAGAAAGTTCCACAATTGGCTACGTAACTAAACTATCCGGGGAACAAGTAACTAACATAAATGCTAGAAACTCTATTTACCCAGAACGAGCACATAAACCATGTTATTGTTTCCCAATCAAGCCCGACTATCTCAATCTTCAGAGCCAATCCTTATCCCGAAGTTACGGATCTAATTTGCCGACTTCCCTTACCTACATTATTCTATCGACTAGAGACTCTTCACCTTGGAGACCAGCTGCGGATATTGGTACGGCCTGTTGAGAAGTTTGCGTGTCCCCACCATAAATTTTCAAGGTCCGAGGAGAAAATATCGACACAACAGTATATGTCATGCTCTTCTAGCCCATCTACCATATCTCTCTGCGAAAGACTTCCATGGTAGTACGGCTATAAAACAGAAAAGAAAACTCTTCCGATATCTCTCGACGGCTTCTTTATGGTCGTTCCTGTTGCCAGGATGAGCACGAGGCCCATATTTAATAACAAACGGATACTCAACAGGTTACGGAATTGGAACCGTATTCCCTTTCGTTCAAAATTATTCAAGTATATTAATTTAGCTAGATTTTATATAATATATATATTTGTTTGGCATTTGTATTTTACTTGAAAATTTTCGGCTTTCGCCTTGAACTTAGGACCGACTAACTCGTGATCAACCACTGTTCACACGAAACCCTTCTCCACTTCAGTCCTCCAAGGTCTCATTCGATTATTTGCTACTACCACCAAGATCTGTACCAATGGCAGCTCCATGCAGGCTTACGCCAAACACTTCTACGCATACCATTGTACCTTCCTACTCACTAAAGTTTCAAAATTTATATTACAAGTAATATAAATCATCTACTTTAGCGGTAATGTATAGGTATACAACTTAAGCGCCATCCATTTTAAGGGCTAGTTGCTTCGGCAGGTGAGTTGTTACACACTCCTTAGCGGATTTCGACTTCCATGATCACCGTCCTGCTGTTTTAAGCAACCAACGCCTTTCATGGTATCTGCATGAGTTGTTAATTTGGGCACCGTAACATTACGTTTGGTTCATCCCACAGCGCCAGTTCTGCTTACCAAAAGTGGCCCACTGGGCACATTATATCATAACCTTGAACTTCATATCAAGAAAGTTAAGGTTCTTACCCATTTAAAGTTTGAGAATAGGTTAAGATCGTTTCGACCCTAAGGCCTCTAATCATTCGCTTTACCAGATAAGATTATTTTATATAATATTAAAATGCACCAGCTATCCTGAGGGAAACTTCGGAAGGAACCAGCTACTAGATGGTTCGATTGGTCTTTCGCCCCTATACTCAATTCTGACAATCGATTTGCACGTCAGAACTGTTTCGGTCTTCCATCAGGGTTTCCCCTGACTTCAACCTGATCAAGTATAGTTCACCATCTTTCGGGTCACAGCATATATGCTCAAGGTACGTTCCAGTTAGAGGCATAAATAATATAAATATCATTATACATAACTATATAGAACGCCCCGGGATTGTGTTAATTAGCTATAAATAGTTAAAAAACTAATCCCATTATTAGTCAAGTTAATTACGCTATTAGGTTTATATCCCAATAACTTGCACATATGTTAGACTCCTTGGTCCGTGTTTCAAGACGGGTCCCGAAGGTATCCTGAATCTTTCGCATTGTTAATCCTACAAGTGCATATAATAAACACAAAAATCAATGATAATTATGCCATTATATAATTCCGAAAAATTAACGCAATGTATTCATATAAATCTATCAGCACTTTATCAAATTAATAACATTTATTCTGTGTTAAAATGCAAGCAAATTAATTTGAATAAACTATAAGTTATATTTTATGATAAATTTGGTATGCTAATAGATTACAATGTCCTTATATGGAAAAAATGCACACTATTATCATAATATTGTTTAAATATTACAATTCTAATGATGAATTTTCCATAACGGATATTCAGGTTCATCGGGCTTAACCTCTAAGCAGTTTCACGTACTGTTTAACTCTCTATTCAGAGTTCTTTTCAACTTTCCCTCACGGTACTTGTTTACTATCGGTCTCATGGTTATATTTAGTTTTAGATGGAGTTTACCACCCACTTAGTGCTGCACTATCAAGCAACACGACTCTTTGGAAACATCATCTAGTAATCATTAACGTTATACGGGCCTGGCACCCTCTATGGGTAAATGGCCTCATTTAAGAAGGACTTAAATCGTTAATTTCTCATACTAGAATATTGACGCTCCATACACTGCATCTCACATTTGCCATATAGACAAAGTGACTTAGTGCTGAACTGATTTCTTTTCGCTCGCCGCTACTAAGAAAATCCTTGTTAGTTTCTTTTCCTCCCCTAATTAATATGCTTAAATTCAGGGGGTAGTCCCATATGAGTTGAGGTTGTGTATAACTTTTATATGCAATTAATTCTTTA
The DNA here is from genome assembly GCF_025231255.1 of Drosophila biarmipes. Taxonomy (NCBI): domain Eukaryota; kingdom Metazoa; phylum Arthropoda; class Insecta; order Diptera; family Drosophilidae; genus Drosophila; species Drosophila biarmipes. The sequence goes on from NW_026114534.1 coordinate 233,985, forward strand.
TATATAATGATAAAACATTTTATTAAATTCGTTATATTAATAATATCTGTATATAAATGGCATTTGTTTGATTTAACGAATCAACGAAGAATAATAATATTGTCAACGGTTTTCTATTTTCTAATCATTAATAAGAGACAATTCTAGATAAATTTTTATGCTAGACATTTCTCAGTATCATTTGATTGAAAAAGAAAATATTTCTCTTCGTTTTTCACATTCAAATTATTTACTAATGTGAGATAATGTTTTTCATATATTTTTTAATATTATGAATAAAATAATTAAATTATTATTATCCAATAATATACCATATGCTTATAAAATTTCATTATAAAATTTGTATAAGCAACTTAATTAGCATAGTCTTACAACCCTCAACCATATGTAGTCCAAGCAGCACTATAAAATTAATTAAAGTACATAACAGCATGGACTGCGATATGCGTTCAAAATGTCGATGTTCATGTGTCCTGCAGTTCACACGATGACGCACAGTTTGCTGCGTTCTTCATCGACCCATGAGCCGAGTGATCCACCGCTTAGAGTTTTATAAATTGGTTTCTTAATTTTGTCAAATATGTTTTTATTGAAAGAAATTAAAAATACACCATTTTACTGGCATATATCAATTCCTTCAATAAATTTATTTTTATACCTAAAACGAATGCTGCGAAATGTCTTAGTTTTATATAACCAATATATATCAAAGTATTTCTTTTTAATTGCATTTATTGTAAATAAATATATATATATATATATTAATACTTTTTTAGCGATATAAATTGAAATTTATATAAAACATTAACCTGTATAAAACCAGGTACAACATTGTACATTTTAGGTTGTTGCATTATCCAATGTATGCGCATAACTGAGATGAACAATACATATCGCAACGCGTGTATATTATGGTCCATATACACACAGTATTTTAATTGTGTTTATATACAATAATAATTTAATATTATTATTTTAATAATTCGATTTGCTTGTTCGAATTTTTATTTGTTTGTTTTGGCTGCTTATTATTTCTCTCATATGTATTAAATACAATATATAATTTTAATATTTGCATTATTTCGATTTGCTTGTTCGAAATTTCATTTGATCTATATTAGATCATATACATTTTGGCAATTCATATTTTATTTGTATTACTATAATGTATTTATTATAATATAAACAAATATTTTATTAACGGTAAGGATATACAATAATAATTTAATATTATTATTTTAATAATTCGATTTGCTTGTTCGAATTTTTATTTGTTTGCTTTGGCTGCTTATTATTTCTCTCATATGCATTAAATACAATATATAATTTTAATATTTGCATTATTTCGATTTGCTTGTTCGAAATTTTATTTGATCTATATTAGATCTCATTATACATTTTGGCAATTCATATTTTATTTGTATTATTATAATGTATTTATTATAATATAAACAAATATTTTATTAACGGTAAGGATATACAATAATAATTTAATATTATTATTTTAATAATTCGATTTGCTTGTTCGAATTTTTATTTGTTTGCTTTGGCTGCTTATTAATTTCTCTCATATGTATTAAATACAATATATAATTTTAATATTTGCATTATTTCGATTTGCTTGTTCGAAATTTCATTTGATCTATAATAGATCTCATATACATTTTGGCAATTCATATTTTATTTGTAATACTATAATGTATTTATTATAATATAAACAAATATTTTATTAACGGTAAGGATATTAAAACATTAATGATCCTTCCGCAGGTTCACCTACGGAAACCTTGTTACGACTTTTACTTCCTCTAAATAATCAAGTTCGGTCAACTTTTGCGAAACAACCGTAACACGCAAGGCGTCACAGTGATCACGTCCGGAGACCTCACTAAATAATTCAATCGGTAGTAGCGACGGGCGGTGTGTACAAAGGGCAGGGACGTAATCAATGCGAGTTAATGACTCACACTTACTGGGAATTCCAAGTTCATGTGAACAGTTTCAGTTCACAATCCCAAGCATGAAAGTGGTTCAGCGGTTTACCCGGACCTCTCGGTCTAGGAAATACACGTTGATACTTTCATTGTAGCGCGCGTGCAGCCCAGGACATCTAAGGGCATCACAGACCTGTTATTGCTCAATCTCATTATTGCTAGACGCAATTTGTCCATTTAAGAAGCTAGTGTCCTTATAATGGGACAAACCAACAGGTACGGCTCCACTTATATAAACACATTCAAACACAATAAACATTTTACTGCCACCATGAATGAAGGCTATATAAGCTTCAACACCATAATCCTGAAGATATCTATTTAATATATTTGAGTCTCGTTCGTTATCGGAATTAACCAGACAAATCACTCCACGAACTAAGAACGGCCATGCACCACCACCCATAGATTCGAGAAAGAGCTATCAATCTGTCTTACACACTTATGTTCGGACCTGGTAAGTTTTCCCGTGTTGAGTCAAATTAAGCCGCAGGCTCCACTCCTGGTGGTGCCCTTCCGTCAATTCCTTTAAGTTTCAGCTTTGCAACCATACTTCCCCCGGAGCCCAAAAGCTTTGGTTTCCCGGGAAGCGACTGAGAGAGCCATAAAAGTAGCTACACCCAATTGCTAGCTGGCATCGTTTATGGTTAGAACTAGGGCGGTATCTGATCGCCTTCGAACCTCTAACTTTCGTTCTTGATTAATGAAAACATCTTTGGCAAATGCTTTCGCTTAAGTTAGTCTTACGACGGTCCAAGAATTTCACCTCTCGCGTCGTAATACTAATGCCCCCAAACTGCTTCTATTAATCATTACCTCTTGATCTGAAAACCAATGAAAGCAGAACAGAGGTCTTATTTCATTATCCCATGCACAGAATATTCAGGCATTTGAAGCCTGCTTTAAGCACTCTAATTTGTTCAAAGTAATTGTACCGGCCCACAATAACACTCGTTTAAGAGCACTAATGCAGGTTTTTAAATAGGAGGAACATATGAAAAAATACAAGTATCTAAGCACATGTAAGAACTCCACCGGTAATACGCTTACATACATAAAGGTATAGTACTAACCACAATTGTAAGTTGTACTACCCGTATGAAGCACAAGTTCAACTACGAACGTTTTAACCGCAACAACTTTAATATACGCTATTGGAGCTGGAATTACCGCGGCTGCTGGCACCAGACTTGCCCTCCAATTGGTCCTTGTTAAAGGATTTAAAGTGTACTCATTCCAATTACAGGGCCTCGGATATGAGTCCTGTATTGTTATTTTTCGTCACTACCTCCCCGAGCTGGGAGTGGGTAATTTACGCGCCTGCTGCCTTCCTTAGATGTGGTAGCCGTTTCTCAGGCTCCCTCTCCGGAATCGAACCCTGATTCCCCGTTACCCGTTGCAACCATGGTAGTCCTAGATACTACCATCAAAAGTTGATAGGGCAGACATTTGAAAGATCTGTCGTCGGTACAAGACCATACGATCTGCATGTTATCTAGAGTTCAACCAATATAACGATCTTGCGATCGCTTGGTTTTAGCCTAATAAAAGCACATGTTCCATAAGGTTCATGTTTTAATTGCATGTATTAGCTCTAGAATTACCACAGTTATCCAAGTAACTGTTAACGATCTAAGGAACCATAACTGATATAATGAGCCTTTTGCGGTTTCACTTTTAATTCGTGTGTACTTAGACATGCATGGCTTAATCTTTGAGACAAGCATATAACTACTGGCAGGATCAACCAGAATAATGTTTTTATTCATATTTCATTCATATTTTTTGAATAGAAATTAGCAATATATATGTTGTTATAGATTTTATTTCTATCGAATACGGCCATTTTTATATAGCATTCGTATACGTTTGTTTTCCAATTTATACTTGTTTCGCCACTAATAATAACAAGTTTTTATTGATGTCAAAAAGAATCATATTCTTTATAAACACAATATTTATTTTTCATATATTTTCTTTATATATGCACATTTCATTCTAAAATATCATTTTTGTTCGACATACATAATATATTGTATCCACACATGTACAATTTTTGTTTAACCAATATAAGATATTGAGTTAATCATTTGTATTTTGACGATAAATTTAAAATTTATCTATATATATCCATATAAGTCTCTGGTAATATATAAAATAGAACCGAGTGTATATATATAATTATTACTACTATATTTATTTCTTAAATAATATATACTTATATATTATTTATATATATACTCTTTATTATATATTATATAATTTCTTAAATAACTCTCTTAATAGCTATTTTTTATTATCAACAATATAAGTTGATATTAATATTGAAAATGTATTCATAATTACATTTTTATATTTCTTTGGTAGACTTTTATGTACTATTATTATTTAATAATACACATATAATATAAATCATGTTAGCCTACCTCCTAAAATTAACGATAAAATTCGGAAACAATTTGTTATTCTATGTACAATAGAAACTTGGCCTTTGTTTCAACGTTATTATCTTTGGGCTTAAAATATTAACCGCGGAGCCAAGTCTCGTATTCAAATAAATGAATAAAGAAACAAATTTGACGGATAATATCTTCTCTACTGACATATGTCAATAGCAGACGGCCGGCCCATTGACCATCCTATAGTAGTTTTTGGACACGCTGTCTCCCATTCGGGTATATTCAATTTACTTTGCCACTCACCCATATAGTGTTCTCTTATATAATAAGAAAACGCACTTTTATATTCATTATATGGATATATTGCCTTCCTCATATTTGCCACACCACCTATAGTAGTTTTTGGACACGCTGTCTCCCATTCGGGTATATTCAATTTACTTTGCCACTCACCCATATAGTGTTCTCTTATATAATAAGAAAACGCACTTTTATTTTCATTATATGGATATATTGCCTTCCTCATATTTGCCACACCACCTATAGTAGTTTTTGGACACGCTGTCTCCCATTCGGGTATATTCAATTTACTTTGCCACTCACCCATATAGTGTTCTCTTATATAATAAGAAAACGCACTTTTATTTTCATTATATGGATATATTGCCTTCCTCATATTTGCCACACCACCTATAGTAGTTTTTGGACACGCTGTCTCCCATTCGGGTATATTCAATTCTCTTTGCCACTCACCCTTATAGTATTCTCTTATTTAATAAGAATACTAAAATACTTCTCATATTATAGATGTAATCTATTAACTTCTCAATATCCATACGGTTTATGTATGGTATTGACAAAATCCTATGCATTTGCATAAGATTTATTTTGCCACAATTTATAGTACTAGTGCCGCCCTCACTAGGTATAAATATCTCATTTCGCTAGTAGTGTATGGGCAAATTCTACTAGCTATTCTCATAAATATGTCACTTATATGCCATATCTATACAATTCATGCACTTTTATATGTATATTTGCTATATTATACATTATTATGCCTTATAGGTATTATACCTATAAGCCACATCCATACGATTGCTTAATATAAATATATGTATAATTTTTTATACATATTTTTTTTTTATTTATGTATGGTTTTTTATTCATATCCATATACTGTATTCACTTTTATATGGATATGATTGGCGTTTTATATAGTATTGACAAAATCATAAGTTTGACCAATACGAGGAGAGGTCCGCCAACGACCACCTCCCTATAGGTGTTTTTGGACACGCTGTCTCCCATTCGACTGCTTACTATACTAGGGGCTACCCGCTCCGTATGATATTCTCTCATATAACAAGAGAATGCAAGAAATATTCGTATTTTATGAATATAATCCATTTATTTTTCAATATCCATACGTTTTACTTAGTTTTTTGTACGGTATTGACAAAATCCTATGCATTTGCATAAGATTTATTTTGCCACAATTTATAGTACTAGTGCCGCCCTCACTAGGTATAAATATCTCATTTCGCTAGTAGTGTATGGGGAAATTCTACTAGCTATTCTCATAAATATGTCACTTATATGCCATATCTATACAATTCATGCACTTTTATATGTATATTTGCTATATTATACATTATTATGCCTTATAGGTATTATACCTATAAGCCACATCCATACGATTGCTTAATATAAATATATGTATAATTTTTTATACATATTTTTTTTTTATTTATGTATGGTTTTTTATTCATATCCATATACTGTATTCAATTTTATATGGATATGATTGGCGTTTTATATAGTATTGACAAAATCATAAGTTTGACCAATACGAGGAGAGGTCCGCCAACGACCACCTCCCTATAGGTGTTTTTGGACACGCTGTCTCCCATTCGACTGCTTACTATACTAGGGGCTACCCGCTCCGTATGATATTCTCTCATATAACAAGAGAATGCAAGAAATATTCGTATTTTATGAATATAATCCATTTATTTTTCAATATCCATACGTTTTACTTAGTTTTTTGTACGGTATTGACAAAATCCTATGCATTTGCATAAGATTTATTTTGCCACAATTTATAGTACTAGTGCCGCCCTCACTAGGTATAAATATCTCATTTCGCTAGTAGTGTATGGGCAAATTCTACTAGCTATTCTCATAAATATGTCACTTATATGCCATATCTATACAATTCATGCACTTTTATATGTATATTTGCTATATTATACATTATTATGCCTTATAGGTATTATACCTATAAGCCACATCCATACGATTGCTTAATATAAATATATGTATAATTTTTTATACATATTTTTTTTTATTTATGTATGGTTTTTTATTCATATCCATATACTGTATTCACTTTTATATGGATATGATTGGCGTTTTATATAGTATTGACAAAATCATAAGTTTGACCAATACGAGGAGAGGTCCGCCAACGACCACCTCCCTATAGGTGTTTTTGGACACGCTGTCTCCCATTCGACTGCTTACTATACTAGGGGCTGCCCGCTCCGTATGATATTCTCTCGTATAACAAGAGAATGCAAGAAATATTCGTATTTTATGAATATAATCCATTTATTTTTCAATATCCATACGTTTTACTTAGTTTTTTGTACGGTATTGACAAAATCCTATGCATTTGCATAAGATTTATTTTGCCACAATTTATAGTACTAGTGCCGCCCTCACTAGGTATAAATATCTCATTTCGCTAGTAGTGTATGGGCAAATTCTACTAGCTATTCTCATAAATGCCTTCTTTATGCCATATCTATACAATTTATGCACTTTTATATGTATATTTGCTAATATTATACATTATTATGCCTTATAGGTATTATACCTATAAGCCATATACATACGATTTCATTTTTTTATTTATATATGGTTTTGTATTTATAACCATATACCGTATTTACTTTTATAAGGATATGATTGGCGTTTTATATAGTATTGACAAAATTATAAGTTTGACAAACACTTTTTTAAGTCTTTTAGTTAAAATTGTCATTTTTAATTGACTATCTAAACACTAGATATATTTGCACATGGAGCAAAAAGTATAAAAATTGGTCGCTTCACTAATAATATCGCGATACATTTTTACTACCATCAAAATACCACATACGTTTATATGTCCTCTTTATTTAATTTGGTTTCTAAACCTCAGGAATAGTTTTAATTATATGTGCGCTCTAAGTTGAATGAATTTCTTGAATCTCTTTACTTGAATTTCTAAGACTTAAAAATATTTATAAATAGATGTCCTATTGCATAATATTTTTTTATCGCTTCACTTATAAAATAACGATCCTGCCTTTCTACCTTTGAATAAACATTCATATAAACATGGAGAAAAAAACGTTCGCGTCACTAACAGTATGTGACGATAAAATTTTGCTAACATTAAAAGGAACATATTTTTATATGTCAACTCTTAGTTGAATTGGTCTATTGCTTAAGATTCTAGACCTTAGGAATATTTTTATATTATATGTTTGCCAATCTTCGCGTCACTAAAAAGATGACGATTCATATTGTTATTATTAGATGGTCGAGTTGTACTTATATTGATATGTTAATCAAATTGGTCTCTTACTTGAAAATCTAGACCTTAGGAATATTTTTATATTATATGTTTGCCAATCTTCGCGTCACTAATAAGATGACGATTCATATTGTTATTATTAGATGGTCGAGTTGTACTTATATTGATATGTTAATCAAATTGGTCTCTTACTTGAAAATCTAGACCTTAGGAATATTTTTATATTATATGTTTGCCAATCTTCGCGTCACTAATAAGATGACGATTCATATTGTTATTATTAGATGGTCGAGTTGTACTTATATTGATATGTTAATCAAATTGGTCTCTTACTTGAAAATCTAGACCTTAGGAATATTTTTATATTATATGTTTGCCAATCTTCGCGTCACTAATAAGATGACGATTCATATTATTATTAGATGGTCGAGTTGTACTTATATTGATATGTTAATCAAATTGGTCTCTTACTTGAAAATCTAGACCTTAGGAATATTTTTATATTATATGTTTGCCAATCTTCGCGTCACTAATAAGATGACGATTCATATTGTTATTATTAGATGGTCGAGTTGTACTTATATTGATATGTTAATCAAATTGGTCTCTTACTTGAAAATCTAGACCTTAGGAATATTTTTATATTATATGTTTGCCAATCTTCGCGTCACTAATAAGATGACGATTCATATTGTTATTATTAGATGGTCGAGTTGTACTTATATTGATATGTTAATCAAATTGGTCTCTTACTTGAAAATCTAGACCTTAGGAATATTTTTATATTATATGTTTGCCAATCTTCGCGTCACTAATAAGATGACGATTCATATTGTTATTATTAGATGGTCGAGTTGTACTTATATTGATATGTTAATCAAATTGGTCTCTTACTTGAAAATCTAGACCTTAGGAATATTTTTATATTATATGTTTGCCAATCTTCGCGTCACTAATAAGATGACGATTCATATTGTTATTATTAGATGGTCGAGTTGTACTTATATTGATATGTTAATCAAATTGGTCTCTTACTTGAAAATCTAGACCTTAGGAATGTAATATATAAAGGATTAAAAATTCGCCACAAAGCCAAGCAAACAATCAATGCATACAAATAGATTGTTGGTTGAACTTTATATAAGAAGTTCAACACAACAAATAAATTATGCAATTTTATTATCGAATCATCAAGCAAAGGATAAGCTTCAGTGGATCGCAGTATGGCAGCTGCTCAACCACTTACAACACCTTGCCTGTTACAAAAGTCGTTTACAATTGATTCTAGGCTTTGTCATTGTATTAAATAATGCTTTTATATGTAACTAGCGCGGCATCAGGTGATCAAAGATCCTCCCAATTTACTATGTTACAAATTACATTGGCATCACATCCATTGTCGTTTAAAAAGTAAATTATAAACTTTAAATGGTTTAGAAGCCATACAATGCAAATTGCCCCTTATTTATCATTGCAGTCCAGCACGGATACGACCTTAGAGGCGTTCAGGCATAATCCAACGGACGTAGCGTCATACCACTGTTCGCTCGAACAAGTATTGTGCCATTGGTCCGTACCTGCGGTTCCTCTCGTACTACGCAGGAATGCTGTCGCAACAACGTTTTGTCATTAGTAGGGTAAAACTAACCTGTCTCACGACGGTCTAAACCCAGCTCACGTTCCCTTGCATGGGTGAACAATCCAACGCTTGGTGAATTTTGCTTCACAATGATAGGAAGAGCCGACATCGAAGGATCAAAAAGCGACGTCGCTATGAACGCTTGGCCGCCACAAGCCAGTTATCCCTATGGTAACTTTTCTGACACCTCTTGTTAAAAACTCCCTACCTGGCAATGTCCTTGAATTGGATCATACCTGAGTAATTGGAGTTATACCAAATTTTCAAATCAAAAATACATAAATGCACCGTTTTATTAAAGAATTTGTTTGCGATTATATAACAAACTCGTGATACTTTGATCAAGAAGCTTGCATCAAAACCCAATACCATAAGATATAATAAATATATCCGTATAATGGCTAGGAAATGATACACGTTCCATTTAATCAAGTAAGTAAGGAAACAATAAGAGTAGTGGTATTTCATTGGCGATACCAAACCGAGGTCTAATATCTCCCACTTATTCTACACCTCTTATGTCTCCTTACACTGCCAGATTAGAGTCAAGCTCAAAAGGGTCTTCTTTCCCCGCTAATTATTCCAAGCCCGTTCCCTTGGCTGTGGTTTCGCTAGATAGTAGATAGGGACAGTAGGAATCTCGTTAATCCATTCATGCGCGTCACTAATTAGATGACGAGGCATTTGGCTACCTTAAGAGAGTCATAGTTACTCCCGCCGTTGACCCGCGCTTACTTGAATTTCTTCACTTTGACATTCAGAGCACTGGGCAGAAATCACATTGTGTCAACACCCGCTAGGGCCATCACAATGCTTTGTTTTAATTAGACAGTCGGATTCCCCAAGTCCGTGCCAGTTCTGAATTGATTGTTAATTGATAATCGTTATAATTAATAAGAACTAATTGGTTTAACCCAATTAGTATTCTTAAAAATTTTAGCAAGAAAGTTCCACAATTGGCTACGTAACTAAACTATCCGGGGAACAAGTAACTAACATAAATGCTAGAAACTCTATTTACCCAGAACGAGCACATAAACCATGTTATTGTTTCCCAATCAAGCCCGACTATCTCAATCTTCAGAGCCAATCCTTATCCCGAAGTTACGGATCTAATTTGCCGACTTCCCTTACCTACATTATTCTATCGACTAGAGACTCTTCACCTTGGAGACCAGCTGCGGATATTGGTACGGCCTGTTGAGAAGTTTGCGTGTCCCCACCATAAATTTTCAAGGTCCGAGGAGAAAATATCGACACAACAGTATATGTCATGCTCTTCTAGCCCATCTACCATATCTCTCTGCGAAAGACTTCCATGGTAGTACGGCTATAAAACAGAAAAGAAAACTCTTCCGATATCTCTCGACGGCTTCTTTATGGTCGTTCCTGTTGCCAGGATGAGCACGAGGCCCATATTTAATAACAAACGGATACTCAACAGGTTACGGAATTGGAACCGTATTCCCTTTCGTTCAAAATTATTCAAGTATATTAATTTAGCTAGATTTTATATAATATATATATTTGTTTGGCATTTGTATTTTACTTGAAAATTTTCGGCTTTCGCCTTGAACTTAGGACCGACTAACTCGTGATCAACCACTGTTCACACGAAACCCTTCTCCACTTCAGTCCTCCAAGGTCTCATTCGATTATTTGCTACTACCACCAAGATCTGTACCAATGGCAGCTCCATGCAGGCTTACGCCAAACACTTCTACGCATACCATTGTACCTTCCTACTCACTAAAGTTTCAAAATTTATATTACAAGTAATATAAATCATCTACTTTAGCGGTAATGTATAGGTATACAACTTAAGCGCCATCCATTTTAAGGGCTAGTTGCTTCGGCAGGTGAGTTGTTACACACTCCTTAGCGGATTTCGACTTCCATGATCACCGTCCTGCTGTTTTAAGCAACCAACGCCTTTCATGGTATCTGCATGAGTTGTTAATTTGGGCACCGTAACATTACGTTTGGTTCATCCCACAGCGCCAGTTCTGCTTACCAAAAGTGGCCCACTGGGCACATTATATCATAACCTTGAACTTCATATCAAGAAAGTTAAGGTTCTTACCCATTTAAAGTTTGAGAATAGGTTAAGATCGTTTCGACCCTAAGGCCTCTAATCATTCGCTTTACCAGATAAGATTATTTTATATAATATTAAAATGCACCAGCTATCCTGAGGGAAACTTCGGAAGGAACCAGCTACTAGATGGTTCGATTGGTCTTTCGCCCCTATACTCAATTCTGACAATCGATTTGCACGTCAGAACTGTTTCGGTCTTCCATCAGGGTTTCCCCTGACTTCAACCTGATCAAGTATAGTTCACCATCTTTCGGGTCACAGCATATATGCTCAAGGTACGTTCCAGTTAGAGGCATAAATAATATAAATATCATTATACATAACTATATAGAACGCCCCGGGATTGTGTTAATTAGCTATAAATAGTTAAAAAACTAATCCCATTATTAGTCAAGTTAATTACGCTATTAGGTTTATATCCCAATAACTTGCACATATGTTAGACTCCTTGGTCCGTGTTTCAAGACGGGTCCCGAAGGTATCCTGAATCTTTCGCATTGTTAATCCTACAAGTGCATATAATAAACACAAAAATCAATGATAATTATGCCATTATATAATTCCGAAAAATTAACGCACTGTATTCATATAAATCTATCAGCACTTTATCAAATTAATAACATTTATTCTGTGTTAAAATGCAAGCAAATTAATTTGAATAAACTATAAGTTATATTTTATGATAAATTTGGTATGCTAATAGATTACAATGTCCTTATATGGAAAAAATGCACACTATTATCATAATATTGTTTAAATATTACAATTCTAATGATGAATTTTCCATAACGGATATTCAGGTTCATCGGGCTTAACCTCTAAGCAGTTTCACGTACTGTTTAACTCTCTATTCAGAGTTCTTTTCAACTTTCCCTCACGGTACTTGTTTACTATCGGTCTCATGGTTATATTTAGTTTTAGATGGAGTTTACCACCCACTTAGTGCTGCACTATCAAGCAACACGACTCTTTGGAAACATCATCTAGTAATCATTAACGTTATACGGGCCTGGCACCCTCTATGGGTAAATGGCCTCATTTAAGAAGGACTTAAATCGTTAATTTCTCATACTAGAATATTGACGCTCCATACACTGCATCTCACATTTGCCATATAGACAAAGTGACTTAGTGCTGAACTGATTTCTTTTCGCTCGCCGCTACTAAGAAAATCCTTGTTAGTTTCTTTTCCTCCCCTAATTAATATGCTTAAATTCAGGGGGTAGTCCCATATGAGTTGAGGTTGTGTATAACTTTTATATGCAATTAATTCTTTATATATAATGATAAAACATTTTATTAAATTCGTTATATTAATAATATCTGTATATAAATGGCATTTGTTTGATTTAACGAATCAACGAAGAATAATAATATTGTCAACGGTTTTCTATTTTCTAATCATTAATAAGAGACAATTCTAGATAAATTTTTATGCTAGACATTTCTCAGTATCATTTGATTGAAAAAGAAAATATTTCTCTTCGTTTTTCACATTCAAATTATTTACTAATGTGAGATAATGTTTTTCATATATTTTTTAATATTATGAATAAAATAATTAAATTATTATTATCCAATAATATACCATATGCTTATAAAATTTCATTATAAAATTTGTATAAGCAACTTAATTAGCATAGTCTTACAACCCTCAACCATATGTAGTCCAAGCAGCACTATAAAATTAATTAAAGTACATAACAGCATGGACTGCGATATGCGTTCAAAATGTCGATGTTCATGTGTCCTGCAGTTCACACGATGACGCACAGTTTGCTGCGTTCTTCATCGACCCATGAGCCGAGTGATCCACCGCTTAGAGTTTTATAAATTGGTTTCTTAATTTTGTCAAATATGTTTTTATTGAAAGAAATTAAAAATACACCATTTTACTGGCATATATCAATTCCTTCAATAAATTTATTTTTATACCTAAAACGAATGCTGCGAAATGTCTTAGTTTTATATAACCAATATATATCAAAGTATTTCTTTTTAAATTGCATTTATTGTAAATAAATATATATATATATATATTAATACTTTTTTAGCGATATAAATTGAAATTTATATAAAACATTAACCTGTATAAAACCAGGTACAACATTGTACATTTTAGGTTGTTGCATTATCCAATGTATGCGCATAACTGAGATGAACAATACATATCGCAACGCGTGTATATTATGGTCCATATACACACAGTATTTTAATTGTGTTTATATACAATAATAATTTAATATTATTATTTTAATAATTCGATTTGCTTGTTCGAATTTTTATTTGTTTGTTTTGGCTGCTTATTATTTCTCTCATATGTATTAAATACAATATATAATTTTAATATTTGCATTATTTCGATTTGCTTGTTCGAAATTTCATTTGATCTATATTAGATCATATACATTTTGGCAATTCATATTTTATTTGTATTACTATAATGTATTTATTATAATATAAACAAATATTTTATTAACGGTAAGGATATACAATAATAATTTAATATTATTATTTTAATAATTCGATTTGCTTGTTCGAATTTTTATTTGTTTGCTTTGGCTGCTTATTATTTCTCTCATATGCATTAAATACAATATATAATTTTAATATTTGCATTATTTCGATTTGCTTGTTCGAAATTTTATTTGATCTATATTAGATCTCATTATACATTTTGGCAATTCATATTTTATTTGTATTATTATAATGTATTTATTATAATATAAACAAATATTTTATTAACGGTAAGGATATGCAATAATAATTTAATATTATTATTTTAATAATTCGATTTGCTTGTTCGAATTTTTATTTGTTTGCTTTGGCTGCTTATTAATTTCTCTCATATGTATTAAATACAATATATAATTTTAATATTTGCATTATTTCGATTTGCTTGTTCGAAATTTCATTTGATCTATAATAGATCTCATATACATTTTGGCAATTCATATTTTATTTGTAATACTATAATGTATTTATTATAATATAAACAAATATTTTATTAACGGTAAGGATATTAAAACATTAATGATCCTTCCGCAGGTTCACCTACGGAAACCTTGTTACGACTTTTACTTCCTCTAAATAATCAAGTTCGGTCAACTTTTGCGAAACAACCGTAACACGCAAGGCGTCACAGTGATCACGTCCGGAGACCTCACTAAATAATTCAATCGGTAGTAGCGACGGGCGGTGTGTACAAAGGGCAGGGACGTAATCAATGCGAGTTAATGACTCACACTTACTGGGAATTCCAAGTTCATGTGAACAGTTTCAGTTCACAATCCCAAGCATGAAAGTGGTTCAGCGGTTTACCCGGACCTCTCGGTCTAGGAAATACACGTTGATACTTTCATTGTAGCGCGCGTGCAGCCCAGGACATCTAAGGGCATCACAGACCTGTTATTGCTCAATCTCATTATTGCTAGACGCAATTTGTCCATTTAAGAAGCTAGTGTCCTTATAATGGGACAAACCAACAGGTACGGCTCCACTTATATAAACACATTCAAACACAATAAACATTTTACTGCCACCATGAATGAAGGCTATATAAGCTTCAACACCATAATCCTGAAGATATCTATTTAATATATTTGAGTCTCGTTCGTTATCGGAATTAACCAGACAAATCACTCCACGAACTAAGAACGGCCATGCACCACCACCCATAGATTCGAGAAAGAGCTATCAATCTGTCTTACACACTTATGTTCGGACCTGGTAAGTTTTCCCGTGTTGAGTCAAATTAAGCCGCAGGCTCCACTCCTGGTGGTGCCCTTCCGTCAATTCCTTTAAGTTTCAGCTTTGCAACCATACTTCCCCCGGAGCCCAAAAGCTTTGGTTTCCCGGGAAGCGACTGAGAGAGCCATAAAAGTAGCTACACCCAATTGCTAGCTGGCATCGTTTATGGTTAGAACTAGGGCGGTATCTGATCGCCTTCGAACCTCTAACTTTCGTTCTTGATTAATGAAAACATCTTTGGCAAATGCTTTCGCTTAAGTTAGTCTTACGACGGTCCAAGAATTTCACCTCTCGCGTCGTAATACTAATGCCCCCAAACTGCTTCTATTAATCATTATCTCTTGATCTGAAAACCAATGAAAGCAGAACAGAGGTCTTATTTCATTATCCCATGCACAGAATATTCAGGCATTTGAAGCCTGCTTTAAGCACTCTAATTTGTTCAAAGTAATTGTACCGGCCCACAATAACACTCGTTTAAGAGCACTAATGCAGGTTTTTAAATAGGAGGAACATATGAAAAAATACAAGTATCTAAGCACATGTAAGAACTCCACCGGTAATACGCTTACATACATAAAGGTATAGTACTAACCACAATTGTAAGTTGTACTACCCGTATGAAGCACAAGTTCAACTACGAACGTTTTAACCGCAACAACTTTAATATACGCTATTGGAGCTGGAATTACCGCGGCTGCTGGCACCAGACTTGCCCTCCAATTGGTCCTTGTTAAAGGATTTAAAGTGTACTCATTCCAATTACAGGGCCTCGGATATGAGTCCTGTATTGTTATTTTTCGTCACTACCTCCCCGAGCTGGGAGTGGGTAATTTACGCGCCTGCTGCCTTCCTTAGATGTGGTAGCCGTTTCTCAGGCTCCCTCTCCGGAATCGAACCCTGATTCCCCGTTACCCGTTGCAACCATGGTAGTCCTAGATACTACCATCAAAAGTTGATAGGGCAGACATTTGAAAGATCTGTCGTCGGTACAAGACCATACGATCTGCATGTTATCTAGAGTTCAACCAATATAACGATCTTGCGATCGCTTGGTTTTAGCCTAATAAAAGCACATGTTCCATAAGGTTCATGTTTTAATTGCATGTATTAGCTCTAGAATTACCACAGTTATCCAAGTAACTGTTAACGATCTAAGGAACCATAACTGATATAATGAGCCTTTTGCGGTTTCACTTTTAATTCGTGTGTACTTAGACATGCATGGCTTAATCTTTGAGACAAGCATATAACTACTGGCAGGATCAACCAGAATAATGTTTTTATTCATATTTCATTCATATTTTTTGAATAGAAATTAGCAATATATATGTTGTTATAGATTTTATTTCTATCGAATACGGCCATTTTTATATAGCATTCGTATACGTTTGTTTTCCAATTTATACTTGTTTCGCCACTAATAATAACAAGTTTTTATTGATGTCAAAAAGAATCATATTCTTTATAAACACAATATTTATTTTTCATATATTTTCTTTATATATGCACATTTCATTCTAAAATATCATTTTTGTTCGACATACATAATATATTGTATCCACACATGTACAATTTTTGTTTAACCAATATAAGATATTGAGTTAATCATTTGTATTTTGACGATAAATTTAAAATTTATCTATATATATCCATATAAGTCTCTGGTAATATATAAAATAGAACCGAGTGTATATATATAATTATTACTACTATATTTATTTCTTAAATAATATATACTTATATATTATTTATATATATACTCTTTATTATATATTATATAATTTCTTAAATAACTCTCTTAATAGCTATTTTTTATTATCAACAATATAAGTTGATATTAATATTGAAAATGTATTCATAATTACATTTTTATATTTCTTTGGTAGACTTTTATGTACTATTATTATTTAATAATACACATATAATATAAATCATGTTAGCCTACCTCCTAAAATTAACGATAAAATTCGGAAACAATTTGTTATTCTATGTACAATAGAAACTTGGCCTTTGTTTCAACGTTATTATCTTTGGGCTTAAAATATTAACCGCGGAGCCAAGTCTCGTATTCAAATAAATGAATAAAGAAACAAATTTGACGGATAATATCTTCTCTACTGACATATGTCAATAGCAGACGGCCGGCCCATTGACCATCCTATAGTAGTTTTTGGACACGCTGTCTCCCATTCGGGTATATTCAATTTACTTTGCCACTCACCCATATAGTGTTCTCTTATATAATAAGACAACGCACTTTTATATTCATTATATGGATATATTGCCTTCCTCATATTTGCCACACCACCTATAGTAGTTTTTGGACACGCTGTCTCCCATTCGGGTATATTCAATTTACTTTGCCACTCACCCATATAGTGTTCTCTTATATAATAAGAAAACGCACTTTTATTTTCATTATATGGATATATTGCCTTCCTCATATTTGCCACACCACCTATAGTAGTTTTTGGACACGCTGTCTCCCATTCGGGTATATTCAATTTACTTTGCCACTCACCCATATAGTGTTCTCTTATATAATAAGAAAACGCACTTTTATTTTCATTATATGGATATATTGCCTTCCTCATATTTGCCACACCACCTATAGTAGTTTTTGGACACGCTGTCTCCCATTCGGGTATATTCAATTCTCTTTGCCACTCACCCTTATAGTATTCTCTTATTTAATAAGAATACTAAAATACTTCTCATATTATAGATGTAATCTATTAACTTCTCAATATCCATACGGTTTATGTATGGTATTGACAAAATCCTATGCATTTGCATAAGATTTATTTTGCCACAATTTATAGTACTAGTGCCGCCCTCACTAGGTATAAATATCTCATTTCGCTAGTAGTGTATGGGCAAATTCTACTAGCTATTCTCATAAATATGTCACTTATATGCCATATCTATACAATTCATGCACTTTTATATGTATATTTGCTATATTATACATTATTATGCCTTATAGGTATTATACCTATAAGCCACATCCATACGATTGCTTAATATAAATATATGTATAATTTTTTATACATATTTTTTTTTTATTTATGTATGGTTTTTTATTCATATCCATATACTGTATTCACTTTTATATGGATATGATTGGCGTTTTATATAGTATTGACAAAATCATAAGTTTGACCAATACGAGGAGAGGTCCGCCAACGACCACCTCCCTATAGGTGTTTTTGGACACGCTGTCTCCCATTCGACTGCTTACTATACTAGGGGCTACCCGCTCCGTATGATATTCTCTCATATAACAAGAGAATGCAAGAAATATTCGTATTTTATGAATATAATCCATTTATTTTTCAATATCCATACGTTTTACTTAGTTTTTTGTACGGTATTGACAAAATCCTATGCATTTGCATAAGATTTATTTTGCCACAATTTATAGTACTAGTGCCGCCCTCACTAGGTATAAATATCTCATTTCGCTAGTAGTGTATGGGGAAATTCTACTAGCTATTCTCATAAATATGTCACTTATATGCCATATCTATACAATTCATGCACTTTTATATGTATATTTGCTATATTATACATTATTATGCCTTATAGGTATTATACCTATAAGCCACATCCATACGATTGCTTAATATAAATATATGTATAATTTTTTATACATATTTTTTTTTTATTTATGTATGGTTTTTTATTCATATCCATATACTGTATTCAATTTTATATGGATATGATTGGCGTTTTATATAGTATTGACAAAATCATAAGTTTGACCAATACGAGGAGAGGTCCGCCAACGACCACCTCCCTATAGGTGTTTTTGGACACGCTGTCTCCCATTCGACTGCTTACTATACTAGGGGCTACCCGCTCCGTATGATATTCTCTCATATAACAAGAGAATGCAAGAAATATTCGTATTTTATGAATATAATCCATTTATTTTTCAATATCCATACGTTTTACTTAGTTTTTTGTACGGTATTGACAAAATCCTATGCATTTGCATAAGATTTATTTTGCCACAATTTATAGTACTAGTGCCGCCCTCACTAGGTATAAATATCTCATTTCGCTAGTAGTGTATGGGGAAATTCTACTAGCTATTCTCATAAATATGTCACTTATATGCCATATCTATACAATTCATGCACTTTTATATGTATATTTGCTATATTATACATTATTATGCCTTATAGGTATTATACCTATAAGCCACATCCATACGATTGCTTAATATAAATATATGTATAATTTTTTATACATATTTTTTTTTATTTATGTATGGTTTTTTATTCATATCCATATACTGTATTCACTTTTATATGGATATGATTGGCGTTTTATATAGTATTGACAAAATCATAAGTTTGACCAATACGAGGAGAGGTCCGCCAACGACCACCTCCCTATAGGTGTTTTTGGACACGCTGTCTCCCATTCGACTGCTTACTATACTAGGGGCTACCCGCTCCGTATGATATTCTCTCATATAACAAGAGAATGCAAGAAATATTCGTATTTTATGAATATAATCCATTTATTTTTCAATATCCATACGTTTTACTTAGTTTTTTGTACGGTATTGACAAAATCCTATGCATTTGCATAAGATTTATTTTGCCACAATTTATAGTACTAGTGCCGCCCTCACTAGGTATAAATATCTCATTTCGCTAGTAGTGTATGGGCAAATTCTACTAGCTATTCTCATAAATATGTCACTTATATGCCATATCTATACAATTCATGCACTTTTATATGTATATTTGCTATATTATACATTATTATGCCTTATAGGTATTATACCTATAAGCCACATCCATACGATTGCTTAATATAAATATATGTATAATTTTTTATACATATTTTTTTTTATTTATGTATGGTTTTTTATTCATATCCATATACTGTATTCACTTTTATATGGATATGATTGGCGTTTTATATAGTATTGACAAAATCATAAGTTTGACCAATACGAGGAGAGGTCCGCCAACGACCACCTCCCTATAGGTGTTTTTGGACACGCTGTCTCCCATTCGACTGCTTACTATACTAGGGGCTACCCGCTCCGTATGATATTCTCTCGTATAACAAGAGAATGCAAGAAATATTCGTATTTTATGAATATAATCCATTTATTTTTCAATATCCATACGTTTTACTTAGTTTTTTGTACGGTATTGACAAAATCCTATGCATTTGCATAAGATTTATTTTGCCACAATTTATAGTACTAGTGCCGCCCTCACTAGGTATAAATATCTCATTTCGCTAGTAGTGTATGGGCAAATTCTACTAGCTATTCTCATAAATGCCTTCTTTATGCCATATCTATACAATTTATGCACTTTTATATGTATATTTGCTAATATTATACATTATTATGCCTTATAGGTATTATACCTATAAGCCATATACATACGATTTCATTTTTTTATTTATATATGGTTTTGTATTTATAACCATATACCGTATTTACTTTTATAAGGATATGATTGGCGTTTTATATAGTATTGACAAAATTATAAGTTTGACAAACACTTTTTTAAGTCTTTTAGTTAAAATTGTCATTTTTAATTGACTATCTAAACACTAGATATATTTGCACATGGAGCAAAGAGTATAAAAATTGGTCGCGTCACTAATAATATCGCGATACATTTTTACTACCATCAAAATACCACATACGTTTATATGTCCTCTTTATTTAATTTGGTTTCTAAACCTCAGGAATAGTTTTAATTATATGTGCGCTCTAAGTTGAATGAATTTCTTGAATCTCTTTACTTGAATTTCTAAGACTTAAAAATATTTATAAATAGATGTCCTATTGCATAATATTTTTTTATCGCTTCACTTATAAAATAACGATCCTGCCTTTCTACCTTTGAATAAACATTCATATAAACATGGAGAAAAAAACGTTCGCGTCACTAACAGTATGTGACGATAAAATTTTGCTAACATTAAAAGGAACATATTTTTATATGTCAACTCTTAGTTGAATTGGTCTATTGCTTAAGATTCTAGACCTTAGGAATATTTTTATATTATATGTTTGCCAATCTTCGCGTCACTAAAAAGATGACGATTCATATTGTTATTATTAGATGGTCGAGTTGTACTTATATTGATATGTTAATCAAATTGGTCTCTTACTTGAAAATCTAGACCTTAGGAATATTTTTATATTATATGTTTGCCAATCTTCGCGTCACTAATAAGATGACGATTCATATTGTTATTATTAGATGGTCGAGTTGTACTTATATTGATATGTTAATCAAATTGGTCTCTTACTTGAAAATCTAGACCTTAGGAATATTTGTATATTATATGTTTGCCAATCTTCGCGTCAGTAATAAGATGACGATTCATATTGTTATTATTAGATGGTCGAGTTGTACTTATATTGATATGTTAATCAAATTGGTCTCTTACTTGAAAATCTAGACCTTAGGAATATTTTTATATTATATGTTTGCCAATCTTCGCGTCACTAATAAGATGACGATTCATATTGTTATTATTAGATGGTCGAGTTGTACTTATATTGATATGTTAATCAAATTGGTCTCTTACTTGAAAATCTAGACCTTAGGAATATTTTTATATTATATGTTTGCCAATCTTCGCGTCACTAATAAAATGACGATTCATATTGTTATTATTAGATGGTCGAGTTGTACTTATATTGATATGTTAATCAAATTGGTCTCTTACTTGAAAATCTAGACCTTAGGAATATTTTTATATTATATGTTTGCCAATCTTCGCGTCACTAATAAGATGACGATTCATATTGTTATTATTAGATGGTCGAGTTGTACTTATATTGATATGTTAATCAAATTGGTCTCTTACTTGAAAATCTAGACCTTAGGAATATTTTTATATTATATGTTTGCCAATCTTCGCGTCACTAATAAGATGACGATTCATATTGTTATTATTAGATGGTCGAGTTGTACTTATATTGATATGTTAATCAAATTGGTCTCTTACTTGAAAATCTAGACCTTAGGAATATTTTTATATTATATGTTTGCCAATCTTCGCGTCACTAATAAGATGACGATTCATATTATTATTAGATGGTCGAGTTGTACTTATATTGATATGTTAATCAAATTGGTCTCTTACTTGAAAATCTAGACCTTAGGAATATTTTTATATTATATGTTTGCCAATCTTCGCGTCACTAATAAGATGACGATTCATATTGTTATTATTAGATGGTCGAGTTGTACTTATATTGATATGTTAATCAAATTGGTCTCTTACTTGAAAATCTAGACCTTAGGAATATTTTTATATTATATGTTTGCCAATCTTCGCGTCACTAATAAGATGACGATTCATATTGTTATTATTAGATGGTCGAGTTGTACTTATATTGATATGTTAATCAAATTGGTCTCTTACTTGAAAATCTAGACCTTAGGAATATTTTTATATTATATGTTTGCCAATCTTCGCGTCACTAATAAGATGACGATTCATATTGTTATTATTAGATGGTCGAGTTGTACTTATATTGATATGTTAATCAAATTGGTCTCTTACTTGAAAATCTAGACCTTAGGAATGTAATATATAAAGGATTAAAAATTCGCCACAAAGCCAAGCAAACAATCAATGCATACAAATAGATTGTTGGTTGAACTTTATATAAGAAGTTCAACACAACAAATAAATTATGCAATTTTATTATCGAATCATCAAGCAAAGGATAAGCTTCAGTGGATCGCAGTATGGCAGCTGCTCAACCACTTACAACACCTTGCCTGTTACAAAAGTCGTTTACAATTGATTCTAGGCTTTGTCATTGTATTAAATAATGCTTTTATATGTAACTAGCGCGGCATCAGGTGATCAAAGATCCTCCCAATTTACTATGTTACAAATTACATTGGCATCACATCCATTGTCGTTTAAAAAGTAAATTATAAACTTTAAATGGTTTAGAAGCCATACAATGCAAATTGCCCCTTATTTATCATTGCAGTCCAGCACGGATACGACCTTAGAGGCGTTCAGGCATAATCCAACGGACGTAGCGTCATACCACTGTTCGCTCGAACAAGTATTGTGCCATTGGTCCGTACCTGCGGTTCCTCTCGTACTACGCAGGAATGCTGTCGCAACAACGTTTTGTCATTAGTAGGGTAAAACTAACCTGTCTCACGACGGTCTAAACCCAGCTCACGTTCCCTTGCATGGGTGAACAATCCAACGCTTGGTGAATTTTGCTTCACAATGATAGGAAGAGCCGACATCGAAGGATCAAAAAGCGACGTCGCTATGAACGCTTGGCCGCCACAAGCCAGTTATCCCTATGGTAACTTTTCTGACACCTCTTGTTAAAAACTCTTTAAACCAAAAGGATCGATAGGCCGAGCTTTTGCTGTCCCTGTGTGTACTGAACACCGAGATCAAGTCAGCATTTGCCCTTTTGCTCTATGTGTGGTTTCTGTCCGCACTGAGCTGGCCTTGGGACACCTCCGTTATTATTTGAGAGATGTACCGCCCCAGTCAAACTCCCTACCTGGCAATGTCCTTGAATTGGATCATACCTGAGTAATTGGAGTTATACCAAATTTTCAAATCAAAAATACATAAATGCACCGTTTTATTAAAGAATTTGTTTGCGATTATATAACAAACTCGTGATACTTTGATCAAGAAGCTTGCATCAAAACCCAATACCATAAGATATAATAAATATATATGTATAATGGCTAGGAAATGATACACGTTCCATTTAATCAAGTAAGTAAGGAAACAATAAGAGTAGTGGTATTTCATTGGCGATACCAAACCGAGGTCTAATATCTCCCACTTATTCTACACCTCTTATGTCTCCTTACACTGCCAGATTAGAGTCAAGCTCAAAAGGGTCTTCTTTCCCCGCTAATTATTCCAAGCCCGTTCCCTTGGCTGTGGTTTCGCTAGATAGTAGATAGGGACAGGTGTGTCTCGGATCCCTCCGAACTTATTTAACGTGACGTGTTCCGCACTGAAGGGATTACAGCCACGGCATTCTAATATACCCACAAGGGAGTATATAATGCAAGGGTCTGGGTTAAGCGCCAAACCAACGCCCTGGACTAGAAGCTATAGCTATGTACATAGCAACCACCCCAGTAGCAATTTAAGTACTTGCTTGTCGGGCAAGCACTCCCCCTTGCATAGGGGCGAGATCTATCTAAAATCTCTACTGTTCTTTGGGTCGCAGCACCCGAGTTGTATTAACGCAACATCCACGTCGAGCCCGGGGACTCTACCCGCGATATAGGTGTCAACCACAGCCACCACGAAACTCCCACTAGGGGGCCGACCTCAATGAGTAGCCTTGGAGAACCACTCAACCCGTGGCACCGAAATTTCAGGCTCGGTGGGCCTCACCCCTTCAGCTCCGACAAGCTCGGATGGGGCAACCATGTCATATTAGTCGCCTCCTACGACAAGCAATGACAAGCTGTGGCAGTATTCTTCGCCGTTGCCACACGGCAAGGGGGTTTTGGGACTATTGTCCCGGCGCCTGCGGTTCATCCCTCGTCGCTTCCATCCTACGCCTCGAGAAGGCAGCATCAGCAAAAGCTCCTAGGAGACGCATCCGTTCTGGGGTCTCGACTACTCCTGCGACGTTCCATCGTTCTTGGACTCGAACAATGCCAAGGGCATCCAAGTCACGCAAATCGCTATAGAGGCGGCACTCACATAGTACGTGAAGCCAGTCCTCACTCTCCTCTCCACATGAGCATGCGGTTGTGGTGCTGAGGGTTCTACCATGGAGGAAAGCGTTGAACGACCCGTGTCCTGTCAGCAAGAATCCGGCTCTTAAGGTGAAGACAAAGTCCTTCCTCTTGTAGACGAACGCTGCCTCTGGGAAAAACTGGCGAGTCACAAAACCGTGAGCCGCTTGGTCCCATCTGAGTTGCCACTCATTTAGCAGACATTCGTCTAGCAGAGCCATCTTGGATTTCCAGTCCAACACAGACAAGTCCTGTCCATAGAGCCAGTCGCTCTCGTCCAGGGGAACGTGCTTTCTGAGCTTAAACTTCACTGCCATCCTGTGAGCATCTAAATCCATTGGAGGAGCACCAGCAAGCACCTGCAGTGCCACCGTGGACACTGTGCGGCATACCGGTAGGCATCCTAATAGGATGGTCCTCTGGCACGAGGTGAGGAGTCTTAAGGACTTGCCCTTGCTCGCCGCCTTGTACCAGACCGAGGCACCGAAGAGTGCACAGGGGACCATGAGTCCGCTGTATATCGTCCTCTTAGCACGGGAGCTGAGCCCCCAATCGACTCGGAGCACCCGTGCTAGCCCTCCGGCAACTCCAGCCAGCCGATCTCTGAGAGCAGAGATATGCGGGAGAAAGCTCATCCGCTCGCCGACTAAGATGCCAAGGTACCGGCATTTGGTGACGTATGGCAGGCTTGCTCCAGCAAACCGTACCGTCGGTCTCCTAGTGTCTGAAAGATTCCCTTTCAGCAACATGATTGCCGTCTTGCTGGTTGACACACTCACTCCAACCTCAGCTCCCCAGGCTCCCACGATGTCCATCAACTGCTCACCCTTTCGCTCCAGATCGGCACGGGAATTCCCATCGACGAAAAGTAGCAAGTCATCTGCAAACGCGCTCAGAGCACAATGTGGCTCCAGGCGCTGAAGCAGCACATCCATCAGTAGGTTCCAAATAAATGGACCACTGACGGACCCTTGCGGGCAGCCCCGTGTAACCGACACTGTGGCCGCTTCGTAACTGCTGATGATACTGGCACTTCGACCGGAGAAATAACTTTTCCACAAGTCTATCTCTCGACAGCCGACGTCGATAAGCCGATCCAGCACCGCGTTCCACTCAACATTGTCGAAGGCACCCTTGAAATCAACAAAGATTCCCAGCACCCTCCTCTCGCGGCTGGTGGAAACGGTGTTTTTAGCGTGCATCCACGCATCCTCAACGCAGCGTCCAGGCCGAAATCCAAATTGCCATCTGCAGCCATCCGGTAGCACATCCTTCAGTCGATTCACCATGATCCCTTCCAGCACCTTTCCGAACACTGGCAAAAGGCATATGCCACGATAAGAGGCAGGATCGCTCCTGTCCTTATCTGGCCCCTTTACCAGCGGTATCACTCTCGGGTGTTTCCACTCGGCAGGAAAATATCCTTCCGAGAGGCATCGAGAGTACAACTTCGTCAGGTGCTGAGGGATAGCACGCCATACCTCCTTGACGATCCCACCCGTGATGCCGTCCATTCCCGGCGATCGCCGGCTTCTCAGCTTCGCGACGCTGGTTGCCACCTCGAAGGCTTCGAGGGTCGGTGGAGCAGCAGGAGTTATACCCTCACGCACTGTGGATTCCGCAACAGGGAAGAAGTTGCGGAGGAGTATATCTGCGCAGTCGTGCCATGTCGTAAGTAGCGCGCCGTTCGACCTAAGACATCCAAGATCGGTTGTCTTTTTCCGGCCTCGGCATATTCGGTAGGCGTGCCCCCATGGATCATCCTTGTGCCGTCCCACGAAGTCCCGCCAGTTTTGTTCCTTTGTCATCAGGATAAGCTTCTTATACTGGCCTGAGGCAAGCCTTAATCCAGCGGCAAGTCGCTCAACATCGCCGGTGCCACTCCGACGAGCTGCCTGCAGCCTGCGCCTCAGTCTCCTGACCTCTTGGCGCTTGGTACTCAGTTCAGGATTCCACCATATTACGTTTCCCCTTGCTGCAGGTATCCTGCGCCCTATTACCCTGTCGCACACTTCGTGTACGATGGAGCGAAGGGCTGACACATGATCATCCAACGGCGATTCCTCCAGTTCCTCGAGACATTCAGCTACATCCCTTAGTTCTACTCTGAATCTTCGCCAACTTGCATTGGAGAGCCTCCATTGCGGTACCGGAGCTAGGCTCTCAACAGTACTGCTTGGATCTGGAGTAACCTCAACAGTGATGATGTTGTGGTCACTCAGCTCCCAGAAGTCAACTCTCCATTCGTATATTGCCCACACACGCGCTGCTTCGTTGGTGAAGGTCACGTCGATATCACTTCTGGAGCGGTGATTATCGAACGTGAACACCTGGCTGGCCGTATTAAGCACACAGACACCGCTTGCGATGATCCACTCGTCCATGTGCTGTCCCCGTTCGCGATTCAGACGGTCTCCAGAGTTAGCTGGAGTTTTGCTGAACCACATCGGGGAAACCGCATTCGCATCAAGTCCGAGGATTGTCGGTGTCCTGCTGGCTAGCAGCAGAACCGTATCCAGGTAGTCAGTGTAGGGCTGCAGGGCAGCTGAGTACTGGCAGTATACGGAGGACAGAAAAATGGTGCCGTATTTTCCTGTGACACTCACGCACACTCCATAATCCGTCGTCAATGTCTCGATGGGCATGCAGATGGCAGACGGGTCGTCCACGATGATGGCAGCTTTCTTCCTTTTGTCAGCGAAGATTCTCATGCCTCCAGGGAGTCCAGTGAGACGCTTGCCTGCGTCCACATAGGGCTCCTGAATGAGTGCGAACAGGTGGCCAGCATCTCTCATCCGCTTTGCAAGCTCGATGACAGCGCAACGGCCTCGACCACAATTCGCTTGGATGAAGCTGAACATGTTAATGTCTAGCTTGCACCCTGGCTAGCACAGCGCTATATATCGGGCATCCACCCGAGAGCATATAGTGCCCCGAGGGTAGCCCTTTATGGCGGCAGTTACGGCAGTCCACCGCATTTTTGCACTTCGCCGCGACGTGGTCGTTCTGTCCGCACTGGCGGCAGACCTGGTTTTCTCTAGCGTACCGACACTCGCTGACTTTGTGGTCAAAACCAAGGCATCGGTGGCACGCATAGGTGCGCACTTGAGAGCGGCAGCGGTAAGAGAACCACTTGATATACACCCTCCCGCTTTCGAGAACGGCCAACGCCTGATCATCTACTTCCAGCGTCACGTTTATAGTGGCGCTGTTAGCTGCTGACCAGGGCTTGGTCGCCAGGACTACCGCCTTCTGGAACTCCTTCAGCGACATCTCCTCGAAGTTTTTCTCTTTTAACTCCATCATGAACTCATCCGGCGTCACAGTGGTGTCCACATCCTGTACCGTCACCCTGGGTTTTGCGGCAGTGTTTTTGGACACCTTAAGGCCCACCTCAGCGAATTTTGCGGAGGCAACGATTTTCGACATCTCCGCCTGCGATGGCGTGCGAATAATCGCGCCGCCCCGCTTCAACTCTCGCACCTCATGCACTCTGACGCCCAAAGCAGGCGCTACCTCTTTGCGGACCTTGTCCGCAATTTGCCTCCCTGATAAGGCCGGATCATCACATGCAACGACTGCCGACCAGGTCTCCCGGATTTTCCGCGGTGCGGCTACAGGGGCATAGGGGGCGACAGGGGCAGCAGGTGAGGCGATAAGGTGCGCGCCTCTAGCAGCGGCGGCTGCGTATGAGACGGCCGAGGCAACCGGTGTCTGCTTCTTAAGGCGGTCCTCAAGCACTCCAATCCGTATAAGGAGGGCTGCAACAACCTCCTCGTAGCGGTTGGCTACGGACTGCACCTTCACATTTGTGGCCGGGTTGGCATAGGAGACCATGAACATCCTACCGATCTCCGATCGGATGTCCCCCATCTCGGCAGCGACGGCACCATTACCTCTCCACTCCCTATCCGAGAAGGATTTTAGAGGACTGGCTGGTGCAACGAAGGTCTTCTCGTGTTCAGCATAGGATGCAGCAGCGGCGGGGGCTGCGGGAGCGGCAGGGGCTGCGGCAAGGGCAGCGACAGGGGCAGCGGCAGCGGCAGCAGCAGGGGCAGCGGCAGCGGCAGCGGCAGCGGCAGGGGCTGTCGCAGTGTCAGCGGCAGTTGCATCCAGTGCCATCAACTTGCACCTAGAGGCGTCCCTCAGCGGCGCTTTATTGCGCTTACCTCTGGGTCGTCCTCTGCCCCCACTGCTTCCCCTACTACTAGCACTCTCACTGCCAGAATCTCCAACATCCATTTTGGGTGGCGCCATCCGCCGGTTATCGGCAGTTCCAACCCAAAAGCTTTTCCACCAAGGACTTACCCCTTTATTATCAGCTGGTCGGAAAGCTCTATCAGCTGATCAGCTGATAAAAGTTTAGCGATGACACAAACCGCACAGCTGTTTTAGGCAAAATGTGCCTAAATAAGCCTAACGCCTCTCTCAAGAGAGCGCCTCTCTCGTGACACACGTGGCGCAATGGAAAATTTCCAATGGGAAAAACCCAATTTCACCCGGTTTCACCACTTTTACACAGGGAAAACACGCGCACTGGGTTCGTAGGCACAAAACACGAATTTTCGTGCTGTTTCTAGCTTCGTATCTGGTCTCTATCAGTCAATATTGGCTACACTCGCGGAGCGTACGGAAAACACGTCTGTTCGCACGAGCAATCTAACACCGACGAGTAGATAGGGACAGTGGGAATCGGATCCCTCCGAACTTATTTAACGTGGCGTGTTCCACACTAAAGGGATTACAACCACGGCACTCACATATGCCCACTTTGGAGCATATAGTGCAGCGGGTCTAGGTTAAGCGCCAGACCAACGCCCCGGACTAGAAGCTATAGCTATGTACATAGCAACCACCCCAGTAGCAATTTAAGTACTTGCTTGTCGGGCAAGCACTTCCCCTTGCGTTGGGGCGAGATCTATCTAAAATCTCTACTGTTCTTTGGGTCGCAGCACCCGAGTTGTATAAACGCAACATCCACGTCGAGCCCGGGGACTCTACCCGCGATATAGGTGTCAACCACAGCCACCACGAAACTCCCACAAGGGGGCCGACCTCAATGAGCAGCCTTGGATAACTGCTCAACCCGTGGTACCGAAAATTACAGGCTCGGTGGGCCTCACCCCTTCAGCTCCGACAAGCTCGGATGGGGCAACCATGTCATATTAGTCGCCTCCTACGACAAGCAATGACAGACTGTGGCAGTATTCTTCGCTGCTACCACACGGCAGGGATGAGGACTAAGAGTCCCTCCTCCGGTTGAACGCCTCCTCGGCAAACGCTGTAAGCCTTCTGGTCTTCTCCTGATCCGCTAGTATGCCATCGAATCCAATCCATCTTTCGCCAACTTGCTGCACACCAAGTCCATCGAGGTCTCGCAAATCTTCATAGTTCGGGCAGTCGCATAGAACATGTTGCCAGTCCTCATATGGGTCGCCACATGAGCATGCGGCAGTGCCCGACGCTCTGACACCAAACAGAAATGCGTTTAGCGATCCATGTCCTGTAAGCAAGAATCCGGTACGCATCGTGAATCCAAAGTTAGGATCGCGATAGGCAAATTCGACATCCGGGATGAACTTGTAGGTCACCCGGCCGGATGACTCTACGCTATCCCATCTGTCTTGCCACGCGTGCAGTATGCACTGCTCAGTACGCACCTTCATCTGCCCTCGGCTAAGACTTGTGAGGTCCTCGCCATAACACAGATCGTACTCCTCCAACGGGTATCCACGCTTAAGCTTGTATTTGGCTGCCACTTGCTTGGCGACCAAATCAAGCGGGGGAGCGCCAGCAAGAACCTGCAGTGCCACAGTAGACACTGTTCGGCAAACCGGGAGGCTACCAAGCAGGATGAGCCTCTGGCAAGAAAGAAGTCGCTTCCTGGCCACTACTTCCTGCGTCGTATCGACATACCATATCGGGGCACCAAATAGCACACAGGGTACCATGAGTCCGGCATAGATGGTCCGCTTGGCTCGAGGACTGAATCCCCAGTCTGCTCGAAGCACACGCGCCAATGCTCCAACGACTCCGGTCATTCGCTGCTTGAGCGAGGTGAAGTGCTTGGAGAATTTCAAGCCTTCTTCGACCGTGATGCCAAGATACCGGCAGCTGCTTACATACGGCAAGCTTGCTCCAGCAAGCTTGACCGCTGGGGGCCGACTAAGCACACCCGAAGGATTACGTGCCAAAGGTGGGCGGGCGTTCTCCTTAAGCAGCATTATCACCGTCTTGCTGGTGGAGACGGCAACGCCGACTTCCATCCCCCACGCTTCTACGATGGACATTAGCTGCGCTCCTTTTGTCTCTAGCACGCTTCGGGATTCTCCCTCGACGAGAAGCAGCAGGTCATCCGCGTACGCGCTCAAGGCGCAGTACGACTCAAGGCGTCGGAGCAGAACGTCCATCAGCAAGTCCCATATAAATGGGCCGCTGATTGATCCCTGCGGACAGCCTCTAGTTACGGGAACATTAACTGCCTCGTAACTGCTTCGGATCACTGCGCTTCTGCCTGAGAAAAAGCTCTGCCACAAGCCCATCTCTCGGCATCCCAGTTCGGCTAATCGGCGCAATGCAGCACTCCATTCCACGTTGTCAAAGGCTCCCTTGAAGTCCACGAAAATTCCGAGCACGTATTTCGCCGGGCTGGCATGAACACTGCTCTTAACGTGCATCCAAGCGTCCTCCACACAACGTCCTTGGCGAAATCCGAATTGCCATCTACAGCCTTCCGGAAGAACTTCCCTCACACGATCCACCATAATGGCCTCGAGCACCTTGCCAAAAACCGGCAGCAGGCAAATTCCGCGATATGACGACGGTTCGCACTTGTCCTTGTCGGGTCCCTTGAGCAGTGCCACTACACGTGGACATTTCCACTCTGCGGGGAAGTACCCCGACCGGACGCAGTTTGAATACAGCACCGTCAGATGCTGAGGTATGGCACGCCACACAGCCTTGCAAATCGTCCCGTTGATACCGTCCATGCCAGGCGAGCGCTTGCTCTTCAACCTGGCGACACAAGCATCAACTTCCGAGACATTCAAGGGCGGTGGGATTTCCTCCACGGGGGCAATCGGTGCGTCAGACTCCGCAGCTGGGAAAAAGTTGCGGAGGAGCACTCGCGCACAGTCACTCCAATTGGTGACCAGCTCGCCATTCACGCGGAGGCACCCAATCTCCGTCCGTCTCTTGCGACCTCGGCACATCTTGTAGACGCGCCCCCAGGGATCGTGCGAGTTTTCTCCCACGATGCGTCTCCAGCTGTTCTCCTTGGTCCTCACGATAAGCTTCCTGTAGTCGGCTGTGGCAAGCCTCAGCTCCACTACAGTCAGCTCGGCCACGTCATCATGCTGATGGCGTCTGGCATCCTGAAGACGGCGCCTGAGTCTCCTGACTTGGCGGCGCTTTGCGCAAAGGTCAGCGGTCCACCAACTTACCCTCGTTCTCGGCTGTCCGGGCGTTCTCCTTCCCAACGCAAGGTCGCACACATCGTGCACCATCCTGCGGAGTCTAGACACTTGTTGGTCCAGCGGCAATCCTTGGAAGTCTTCCGGAATCTCGGCTGCCCTATTCACCAATTCCTGTTCGAACAGACGCCAACGTGCATTGGAGAAGTTCCAGGACGGTACCGGAGATAATCTCCCAACGGCATTCGCGGTCGAGGTGCTGGCCACAACGGAAATTACGTTGTGGTCACTCAATTCCCACTCGTCCACTCTCCACTCATATGTGGCTAGCATATGTCCTGCTGAGTTGGCGAATGTCACGTCGATATCGCTGTGCGATCTTATGTTATCGAACGTGTAGCTTTGACTAGGTTGGTTCAAGACCACCGCTCCCTTCGTCAGCATCCACTCGGACAGCAGCTCACCCCGGGAGTAGTTAGTTAGTCCCTCCGGTCGAGGAGGGAGTTTACTAAACCACATGGGGGACGCTGCGTTCGCGTCAAGTCCGAAGATTGCTGGAGTACTGCTGGCCAGCAGCAGGGCAGAATCCAAGTACCTTAGGTACGACTGGAGGTTGTAGCTGTATTCATCCGGTTGCGGGTTCGGTCTACCATTTGGTCTGCTATCGAACTGGCAGTATGCGGCGCAAAGGAAGATTGAGCCAAAACTTCCTTTAATGCACACACACACGCCGTAGTTGTTGGTGAGCGGCTCCACTGGCATGCAGATGACATCCTGGTGGCTGACAAAGATGGCTGCCTTCCCTCGCCGATCGACGAAGCTTCGCACTGCATCCGGCAACACGTCTATCCTCTCGTCACCTGCGTAAGGCTCCTGAACCAGTGCGAACAGACTCTTGCTTTCAAGCAACCGGACTCCGAGCTCGATGGTCGCCGCTCGTCCTCGACCACAGTTTGCTTGGATGAACCTAAACATTAATGTCTAGAGTTCACCCTCGCAAGCACTGCCGCATATACGGGACATCCCGGGGACAGCATGTGGTGTCCCGACGGGTAGCCCTTAAACCGGCAGTTCCGGCAGTCCACCGGCTTCTGGCACTCGCGTGCACTGTGGCCAGTTTGTCCGCACTGTCGGCAGACATTCTCCTTATACCGGCAGTCCTTCACCTTGTGGTCGAAACCCACGCACCTGTGGCATGCGTAAGTGCGCACCAACGCCCGGCAGTTGTACGCAAACCAGCCAATGTACGCCTTGCCGCCGTCAAGCACGTCGAGGGCCGTGGTGCTGACTTCCAGCGTCACATTTACAGTGGCGCCATCCGCCTGCGACCACGATTTCTCTAGCCGCACCTGCTTTTTGAAGGCCTCCAGGTCCATTCGGTCTGCGAAGTTGTTTT
Source organism: Drosophila biarmipes (assembly GCF_025231255.1). Taxonomy (NCBI): domain Eukaryota; kingdom Metazoa; phylum Arthropoda; class Insecta; order Diptera; family Drosophilidae; genus Drosophila; species Drosophila biarmipes. The sequence goes on from NW_026114534.1 coordinate 268,017, forward strand.
TAAACAACTCGCTCATAAAATCAGCCGGTGGCGTCGCAGTATCAACATTGCTGACCAGAACTTTTGGAGTCTGGGCTGGGCTTTGCTTCACCTCCAAGCCAGCTTCTGCAAACTTCCTATTTGCCACAACCTTCCTTATTTCCCCGGACGACGGGGTGCGGATAATGGCACCGCCACGCGCCAGTCCTCTGACTTCGTGTAGACGGACTCCTAGTGAAGGAGCAATCTCCTTCCGCACCTTTTCAGCCAGCTGCTGCCCCGAAATATTCGGGTCTGAGCTGTGAACCACAGCCGACCAGGTCTCGCGCGGCTTCCTCGGCATCGGGACCGGCACGGCAGGGGGCATGACAGAGGACACCGGCAGGCTGGGGTACGCAGTGGCATACACCGAGGGCATATGGGCGGCTCCATGTTGGATAGTCGGCGGTGGCGGCGGTGGCGGCGTTGGCAGCGGCGTCCTCTTCATTTGCTTCCACCGGTCCTCCAAAATCGCATTGCGCACCGTGAGCGCCGAGATCAGGGCCTCGTACTTTGCGGCGACTCTGAGTAACTCCCTCGTTGAGCTTCGTCCCAGGCAGGTGGTGACGTCCAGCACGATCTCCGACCTAATTTTCGCGATCTCCGCGGAAATTCGGCCGAGGCCACCTCTCACGATCTCCATTGCCTCGAGCTCCTCTACGCATTCTCCTTCTCCGGTGGCAGCGGCGCCAGCAGCGGCGCCAGCTGCGACGCCGACGCAGGCATCGGCAGAGGAGGCAGCGGGGACAGTGCCAGCAGCGGGGACGATGGCAGCAACGGGAGCCGGCGGCGGCGGCATCTCCAGCGATGACAGCGTCTTCTCCACAAGTTGCTTCGGTCCACCACTGCCTCCGTCGATGGCCACATACTTGGCCTGTGAGGCATCCCTCGCAGCTGCACCTCTGCCACGCTTTCCCTTCGACCGACCCTGCCTATCACGGCTAACACTGCCGCTACGACTGCTCGCAGACTCACTGCCCGAGCATCCACCTGCCGTCTCCATCGGAGATGGAGCCATTTTCCTCCTACCACCAAACTTACTCGAGCAAGTACACTTACCCGATACGCAAGTTTAGCCGGTACACACACCCGCTAGAACAGCTGACTGCGAGAGAGAAAGCTCGCTCTCGCCGCTTTTGCTCTCACGAAAGTTCTCGCGGCTGCACTCACCCACGCGCACGTGTGGAAATTTTCCAAAAAGGAAAACGGCGATTTCCACTCTTACCGCTCACTTTTCAAAATTGTTTTTACACAGGCGTCTTCCTTGCACTAAACTGCGAATTTTAGTCCAATTTCGAGCTCTGTACACCCAGAAATAACTTTGAAATGACCGTTTGATTGGGACCACGAGAAAACACACGTCCGTCGTTAATCCATTCATGCGCGTCACTAATTAGATGACGAGGCATTTGGCTACCTTAAGAGAGTCATAGTTACTCCCGCCGTTGACCCGCGCTTACTTGAATTTCTTCACTTTGACATTCAGAGCACTGGGCAGAAATCACATTGTGTCAACACCCGCTAGGGCCATCACAATGCTTTGTTTTAATTAGACAGTCGGATTCCCCAAGTCCGTGCCAGTTCTGAATTGATTGTTAATTGATAATCGTTATAATTAATAAGAACTAATTGGTTTAACCCAATTAGTATTCTTAAAAATTTTAGCAAGAAAGTTCCACAATTGGCTACGTAACTAAACTATCCGGGGAACAAGTAACTAACATAAATGCTAGAAACTCTATTTACCCAGAACGAGCACATAAACCATGTTATTGTTTCCCAATCAAGCCCGACTATCTCAATCTTCAGAGCCAATCCTTATCCCGAAGTTACGGATCTAATTTGCCGACTTCCCTTACCTACATTATTCTATCGACTAGAGACTCTTCACCTTGGAGACCAGCTGCGGATATTGGTACGGCCTGTTGAGAAGTTTGCGTGTCCCCACCATAAATTTTCAAGGTCCGAGGAGAAAATATCGACACAACAGTATATGTCATGCTCTTCTAGCCCATCTACCATATCTCTCTGCGAAAGACTTCCATGGTAGTACGGCTATAAAACAGAAAAGAAAACTCTTCCGATATCTCTCGACGGCTTCTTTATGGTCGTTCCTGTTGCCAGGATGAGCACGAGGCCCATATTTAATAACAAACGGATACTCAACAGGTTACGGAATTGGAACCGTATTCCCTTTCCTTCAAAATTATTCAAGTATATTAATTTAGCTAGATTTTATATAATATATATATTTGTTTGGCATTTGTATTTTACTTGAAAATTTTCGGCTTTCGCCTTGAACTTAGGACCGACTAACTCGTGATCAACCACTGTTCACACGAAACCCTTCTCCACTTCAGTCCTCCAAGGTCTCATTCGATTATTTGCTACTACCACCAAGATCTGTACCAATGGCAGCTCCATGCAGGCTTACGCCAAACACTTCTACGCATACCATTGTACCTTCCTACTCACTAAAGTTTCAAAATTTATATTACAAGTAATATAAATCATCTACTTTAGCGGTAATGTATAGGTATACAACTTAAGCGCCATCCATTTTAAGGGCTAGTTGCTTCGGCAGGTGAGTTGTTACACACTCCTTAGCGGATTTCGACTTCCATGATCACCGTCCTGCTGTTTTAAGCAACCAACGCCTTTCATGGTATCTGCATGAGTTGTTAATTTGGGCACCGTAACATTACGTTTGGTTCATCCCACAGCGCCAGTTCTGCTTACCAAAAGTGGCCCACTGGGCACATTATATCATAACCTTGAACTTCATATCAAGAAAGTTAAGGTTCTTACCCATTTAAAGTTTGAGAATAGGTTAAGATCGTTTCGACCCTAAGGCCTCTAATCATTCGCTTTACCAGATAAGATTATTTTATATAATATTAAAATGCACCAGCTATCCTGAGGGAAACTTCGGAAGGAACCAGCTACTAGATGGTTCGATTGGTCTTTCGCCCCTATACTCAATTCTGACAATCGATTTGCACGTCAGAACTGTTTCGGTCTTCCATCAGGGTTTCCCCTGACTTCAACCTGATCAAGTATAGTTCACCATCTTTCGGGTCACAGCATATATGCTCAAGGTACGTTCCAGTTAGAGGCATAAATAATATAAATATCATTATACATAACTATATAGAACGCCCCGGGATTGTGTTAATTAGCTATAAATAGTTAAAAAACTAATCCCATTATTAGTCAAGTTAATTACGCTATTAGGTTTATATCCCAATAACTTGCACATATGTTAGACTCCTTGGTCCGTGTTTCAAGACGGGTCCCGAAGGTATCCTGAATCTTTCGCATTGTTAATCCTACAAGTGCATATAATAAACACAAAAATCAATGATAATTATGCCATTATATAATTCCGAAAAATTAACGCACTGTATTCATATAAATCTATCAGCACTTTATCAAATTAATAACATTTATTCTGTGTTAAAATGCAAGCAAATTAATTTGAATAAACTATAAGTTATATTTTATGATAAATTTGGTATGCTAATAGATTACAATGTCCTTATATGGAAAAAATGCACACTATTATCATAATATTGTTTAAATATTACAATTCTAATGATGAATTTTCCATAACGGATATTCAGGTTCATCGGGCTTAACCTCTAAGCAGTTTCACGTACTGTTTAACTCTCTATTCAGAGTTCTTTTCAACTTTCCCTCACGGTACTTGTTTACTATCGGTCTCATGGTTATATTTAGTTTTAGATGGAGTTTACCACCCACTTAGTGCTGCACTATCAAGCAACACGACTCTTTGGAAACATCATCTAGTAATCATTAACGTTATACGGGCCTGGCACCCTCTATGGGTAAATGGCCTCATTTAAGAAGGACTTAAATCGTTAATTTCTCATACTAGAATATTGACGCTCCATACACTGCATCTCACATTTGCCATATAGACAAAGTGACTTAGTGCTGAACTGATTTCTTTTCGCTCGCCGCTACTAAGAAAATCCTTGTTAGTTTCTTTTCCTCCCCTAATTAATATGCTTAAATTCAGGGGGTAGTCCCATATGAGTTGAGGTTGTGTATAACTTTTATATGCAATTAATTCTTTATATATAATGATAAAACATTTTATTAAATTCGTTATATTAATAATATCTGTATATAAATGGCATTTGTTTGATTTAACGAATCAACGAAGAATAATAATATTGTCAACGGTTTTCTATTTTCTAATCATTAATAAGAGACAATTCTAGATAAATTTTTATGCTAGACATTTCTCAGTATCATTTGATTGAAAAAGAAAATATTTCTCTTCGTTTTTCACATTCAAATTATTTACTAATGTGAGATAATGTTTTTCATATATTTTTTAATATTATGAATAAAATAATTAAATTATTATTATCCAATAATATACCATATGCTTATAAAATTTCATTATAAAATTTGTATAAGCAACTTAATTAGCATAGTCTTACAACCCTCAACCATATGTAGTCCAAGCAGCACTATAAAATTAATTAAAGTACATAACAGCATGGACTGCGATATGCGTTCAAAATGTCGATGTTCATGTGTCCTGCAGTTCACACGATGACGCACAGTTTGCTGCGTTCTTCATCGACCCATGAGCCGAGTGATCCACCGCTTAGAGTTTTATAAATTGGTTTCTTAATTTTGTCAAATATGTTTTTATTGAAAGAAATTAAAAATACACCATTTTACTGGCATATATCAATTCCTTCAATAAATTTATTTTTATACCTAAAACGAATGCTGCGAAATGTCTTAGTTTTATATAACCAATATATATCAAAGTATTTCTTTTTAAATTGCATTTATTGTAAATAAATATATATATATATATATTAATACTTTTTTAGCGATATAAATTGAAATTTATATAAAACATTAACCTGTATAAAACCAGGTACAACATTGTACATTTTAGGTTGTTGCATTATCCAATGTATGCGCATAACTGAGATGAACAATACATATCGCAACGCGTGTATATTATGGTCCATATACACACAGTATTTTAATTGTGTTTATATACAATAATAATTTAATATTATTATTTTAATAATTCGATTTGCTTGTTCGAATTTTTATTTGTTTGTTTTGGCTGCTTATTATTTCTCTCATATGTATTAAATACAATATATAATTTTAATATTTGCATTATTTCGATTTGCTTGTTCGAAATTTCATTTGATCTATATTAGATCATATACATTTTGGCAATTCATATTTTATTTGTATTACTATAATGTATTTATTATAATATAAACAAATATTTTATTAACGGTAAGGATATACAATAATAATTTAATATTATTATTTTAATAATTCGATTTGCTTGTTCGAATTTTTATTTGTTTGCTTTGGCTGCTTATTATTTCTCTCATATGTATTAAATACAATATATAATTTTAATATTTGCATTATTTCGATTTGCTTGTTCGAAATTTTATTTGATCTATATTAGATCTCATATACATTTTGGCAATTCATATTTTATTTGTAATACTATAATGTATTTATTATAATATAAACAAATATTTTATTAACGGTAAGGATATTAAAACATTAATGATCCTTCCGCAGGTTCACCTACGGAAACCTTGTTACGACTTTTACTTCCTCTAAATAATCAAGTTCGGTCAACTTTTGCGAAACAACCGTAACACGCAAGGCGTCACAGTGATCACGTCCGGAGACCTCACTAAATAATTCAATCGGTAGTAGCGACGGGCGGTGTGTACAAAGGGCAGGGACGTAATCAATGCGAGTTAATGACTCACACTTACTGGGAATTCCAAGTTCATGTGAACAGTTTCAGTTCACAATCCCAAGCATGAAAGTGGTTCAGCGGTTTACCCGGACCTCTCGGTCTAGGAAATACACGTTGATACTTTCATTGTAGCGCGCGTGCAGCCCAGGACATCTAAGGGCATCACAGACCTGTTATTGCTCAATCTCATTATTGCTAGACGCAATTTGTCCATTTAAGAAGCTAGTGTCCTTATAATGGGACAAACCAACAGGTACGGCTCCACTTATATAAACACATTCAAACACAATAAACATTTTACTGCCACCATGAATGAAGGCTATATAAGCTTCAACACCATAATCCTGAAGATATCTATTTAATATATTTGAGTCTCGTTCGTTATCGGAATTAACCAGACAAATCACTCCACGAACTAAGAACGGCCATGCACCACCACCCATAGATTCGAGAAAGAGCTATCAATCTGTCTTACACACTTATGTTCGGACCTGGTAAGTTTTCCCGTGTTGAGTCAAATTAAGCCGCAGGCTCCACTCCTGGTGGTGCCCTTCCGTCAATTCCTTTAAGTTTCAGCTTTGCAACCATACTTCCCCCGGAGCCCAAAAGCTTTGGTTTCCCGGGAAGCGACTGAGAGAGCCATAAAAGTAGCTACACCCAATTGCTAGCTGGCATCGTTTATGGTTAGAACTAGGGCGGTATCTGATCGCCTTCGAACCTCTAACTTTCGTTCTTGATTAATGAAAACATCTTTGGCAAATGCTTTCGCTTAAGTTAGTCTTACGACGGTCCAAGAATTTCACCTCTCGCGTCGTAATACTAATGCCCCCAAACTGCTTCTATTAATCATTACCTCTTGATCTGAAAACCAATGAAAGCAGAACAGAGGTCTTATTTCATTATCCCATGCACAGAATATTCAGGCATTTGAAGCCTGCTTTAAGCACTCTAATTTGTTCAAAGTAATTGTACCGGCCCACAATAACACTCGTTTAAGAGCACTAATGCAGGTTTTTAAATAGGAGGAACATATGAAAAAATACAAGTATCTAAGCACATGTAAGAACTCCACCGGTAATACGCTTACATACATAAAGGTATAGTACTAACCACAATTGTAAGTTGTACTACCCGTATGAAGCACAAGTTCAACTACGAACGTTTTAACCGCAACAACTTTAATATACGCTATTGGAGCTGGAATTACCGCGGCTGCTGGCACCAGACTTGCCCTCCAATTGGTCCTTGTTAAAGGATTTAAAGTGTACTCATTCCAATTACAGGGCCTCGGATATGAGTCCTGTATTGTTATTTTTCGTCACTACCTCCCCGAGCTGGGAGTGGGTAATTTACGCGCCTGCTGCCTTCCTTAGATGTGGTAGCCGTTTCTCAGGCTCCCTCTCCGGAATCGAACCCTGATTCCCCGTTACCCGTTGCAACCATGGTAGTCCTAGATACTACCATCAAAAGTTGATAGGGCAGACATTTGAAAGATCTGTCGTCGGTACAAGACCATACGATCTGCATGTTATCTAGAGTTCAACCAATATAACGATCTTGCGATCGCTTGGTTTTAGCCTAATAAAAGCACATGTCCCATAAGGTTCATGTTTTAATTGCATGTATTAGCTCTAGAATTACCACAGTTATCCAAGTAACTGTTAACGATCTAAGGAACCATAACTGATATAATGAGCCTTTTGCGGTTTCACTTTTAATTCGTGTGTACTTAGACATGCATGGCTTAATCTTTGAGACAAGCATATAACTACTGGCAGGATCAACCAGAATAATGTTTTTATTCATATTTCATTCATATTTTTTGAATAGAAATTAGCAATATATATGTTGTTATAGATTTTATTTCTATCGAATACGGCCATTTTTATATAGCATTCGTATACGTTTGTTTTCCAATTTATACTTGTTTCGCCACTAATAATAACAAGTTTTTATTGATGTCAAAAAGAATCATATTCTTTATAAACACAATATTTATTTTTCATATATTTTCTTTATATATGCACATTTCATTCTAAAATATCATTTTTGTTCGACATACATAATATATTGTATCCACACATGTACAATTTTTGTTTAACCAATATAAGATATTGAGTTAATCATTTGTATTTTGACGATAAATTTAAAATTTATCTATATATATCCATATAAGTCTCTGGTAATATATAAAATAGAACCGAGTGTATATATATAATTATTACTACTATATTTATTTCTTAAATAATATATACTTATATATTATTTATATATATACTCTTTATTATATATTATATAATTTCTTAAATAACTCTCTTAATAGCTATTTTTTATTATCAACAATATAAGTTGATATTAATATTGAAAATGTATTCATAATTACATTTTTATATTTCTTTGGTAGACTTTTATGTACTATTATTATTTAATAATACACATATAATATAAATCATGTTAGCCTACCTCCTAAAATTAACGATAAAATTCGGAAACAATTTGTTATTCTATGTACAATAGAAACTTGGCCTTTGTTTCAACGTTATTATCTTTGGGCTTAAAATATTAACCGCGGAGCCAAGTCTCGTATTCAAATAAATGAATAAAGAAACAAATTTGACGGATAATATCTTCTCTACTGACATATGTCAATAGCAGACGGCCGGCCCATTGACCATCCTATAGTAGTTTTTGGACACGCTGTCTCCCATTCGGGTATATTCAATTTACTTTGCCACTCACCCATATAGTGTTCTCTTATATAATAAGACAACGCACTTTTATATTCATTATATGGATATATTGCCTTCCTCATATTTGCCACACCACCTATAGTAGTTTTTGGACACGCTGTCTCCCATTCGGGTATATTCAATTTACTTTGCCACTCACCCATATAGTGTTCTCTTATATAATAAGAAAACGCACTTTTATTTTCATTATATGGATATATTGCCTTCCTCATATTTGCCACACCACCTATAGTAGTTTTTGGACACGCTGTCTCCCATTCGGGTATATTCAATTTACTTTGCCACTCACCCATATAGTGTTCTCTTATATAATAAGAAAACGCACTTTTATTTTCATTATATGGATATATTGCCTTCCTCATATTTGCCACACCACCTATAGTAGTTTTTGGACACGCTGTCTCCCATTCGGGTATATTCAATTCTCTTTGCCACTCACCCTTATAGTATTCTCTTATTTAATAAGAATACTAAAATACTTCTCATATTATAGATGTAATCTATTAACTTCTCAATATCCATACGGTTTATGTATGGTATTGACAAAATCCTATGCATTTGCATAAGATTTATTTTGCCACAATTTATAGTACTAGTGCCGCCCTCACTAGGTATAAATATCTCATTTCGCTAGTAGTGTATGGGCAAATTCTACTAGCTATTCTCATAAATATGTCACTTATATGCCATATCTATACAATTCATGCACTTTTATATGTATATTTGCTATATTATACATTATTATGCCTTATAGGTATTATACCTATAAGCCACATCCATACGATTGCTTAATATAAATATATGTATAATTTTTTATACATATTTTTTTTTTATTTATGTATGGTTTTTTATTCATATCCATATACTGTATTCACTTTTATATGGATATGATTGGCGTTTTATATAGTATTGACAAAATCATAAGTTTGACCAATACGAGGAGAGGTCCGCCAACGACCACCTCCCTATAGGTGTTTTTGGACACGCTGTCTCCCATTCGACTGCTTACTATACTAGGGGCTACCCGCTCCGTATGATATTCTCTCATATAACAAGAGAATGCAAGAAATATTCGTATTTTATGAATATAATCCATTTATTTTTCAATATCCATACGTTTTACTTAGTTTTTTGTACGGTATTGACAAAATCCTATGCATTTGCATAAGATTTATTTTGCCACAATTTATAGTACTAGTGCCGCCCTCACTAGGTATAAATATCTCATTTCGCTAGTAGTGTATGGGGAAATTCTACTAGCTATTCTCATAAATATGTCACTTATATGCCATATCTATACAATTCATGCACTTTTATATGTATATTTGCTATATTATACATTATTATGCCTTATAGGTATTATACCTATAAGCCACATCCATACGATTGCTTAATATAAATATATGTATAATTTTTTATACATATTTTTTTTTTATTTATGTATGGTTTTTTATTCATATCCATATACTGTATTCAATTTTATATGGATATGATTGGCGTTTTATATAGTATTGACAAAATCATAAGTTTGACCAATACGAGGAGAGGTCCGCCAACGACCACCTCCCTATAGGTGTTTTTGGACACGCTGTCTCCCATTCGACTGCTTACTATACTAGGGGCTACCCGCTCCGTATGATATTCTCTCATATAACAAGAGAATGCAAGAAATATTCGTATTTTATGAATATAATCCATTTATTTTTCAATATCCATACGTTTTACTTAGTTTTTTGTACGGTATTGACAAAATCCTATGCATTTGCATAAGATTTATTTTGCCACAATTTATAGTACTAGTGCCGCCCTCACTAGGTATAAATATCTCATTTCGCTAGTAGTGTATGGGCAAATTCTACTAGCTATTCTCATAAATATGTCACTTATATGCCATATCTATACAATTCATGCACTTTTATATGTATATTTGCTATATTATACATTATTATGCCTTATAGGTATTATACCTATAAGCCACATCCATACGATTGCTTAATATAAATATATGTATAATTTTTTATACATATTTTTTTTTATTTATGTATGGTTTTTTATTCATATCCATATACTGTATTCACTTTTATATGGATATGATTGGCGTTTTATATAGTATTGACAAAATCATAAGTTTGACCAATACGAGGAGAGGTCCGCCAACGACCACCTCCCTATAGGTGTTTTTGGACACGCTGTCTCCCATTCGACTGCTTACTATACTAGGGGCTACCCGCTCCGTATGATATTCTCTCATATAACAAGAGAATGCAAGAAATATTCGTATTTTATGAATATAATCCATTTATTTTTCAATATCCATACGTTTTACTTAGTTTTTTGTACGGTATTGACAAAATCCTATGCATTTGCATAAGATTTATTTTGCCACAATTTATAGTACTAGTGCCGCCCTCACTAGGTATAAATATCTCATTTCGCTAGTAGTGTATGGGCAAATTCTACTAGCTATTCTCATAAATGCCTTCTTTATGCCATATCTATACAATTTATGCACTTTTATATGTATATTTGCTAATATTATACATTATTATGCCTTATAGGTATTATACCTATAAGCCATATACATACGATTTCATTTTTTTATTTATATATGGTTTTGTATTTATAACCATATACCGTATTTACTTTTATAAGGATATGATTGGCGTTTTATATAGTATTGACAAAATTATAAGTTTGACAAACACTTTTTTAAGTCTTTTAGTTAAAATTGTCATTTTTAATTGACTATCTAAACACTAGATATATTTGCACATGGAGCAAAAAGTATAAAAATTGGTCGCGTCACTAATAATATCGCGATACATTTTTACTACCATCAAAATACCACATACGTTTATATGTCCTCTTTATTTAATTTGGTTTCTAAACCTCAGGAATAGTTTTAATTATATGTGCGCTCTAAGTTGAATGAATTTCTTGAATCTCTTTACTTGAATTTCTAAGACTTAAAAATATTTATAAATAGATGTCCTATTGCATAATATTTTTTTATCGCTTCACTTATAAAATAACGATCCTGCCTTTCTACCTTTGAATAAACATTCATATAAACATGGAGAAAAAAACGTTCGCGTCACTAACAGTATGTGACGATAAAATTTTGCTAACATTAAAAGGAACATATTTTTATATGTCAACTCTTAGTTGAATTGGTCTATTGCTTAAGATTCTAGACCTTAGGAATATTTTTATATTATATGTTTGCCAATCTTCGCGTCACTAAAAAGATGACGATTCATATTGTTATTATTAGATGGTCGAGTTGTACTTATATTGATATGTTAATCAAATTGGTCTCTTACTTGAAAATCTAGACCTTAGGAATATTTTTATATTATATGTTTGCCAATCTTCGCGTCACTAATAAGATGACGATTCATATTGTTATTATTAGATGGTCGAGT